>NC_135550.1:16279483-16324483 GCF_964340395.1 Glandiceps talaboti
AATGTACTGTCGTAATGCACAATTCTTACTAGCTATAGCAAATAAATGAGTCTACATTTTAACATTAGGTTTCAAACTCAGTGTATAGTAGACTTGTGGAACAGTTCAACAGAGACAGTCTCCACAGAGCTATACTCAGTGCCAACAAATCACCACGTACAGTGCAATTTATAAGGTACATCTTTTTCTGGACAAAAGCCTTCGTCATTCATATAACAGACATAGGAACCACTTGAGTTCAATAAAAATGGTTTTTCACGGTCGGGGTGGAAATATATGTATACTCTAGCCACAGTTTTGACCGGTCATCGAACTATCAAACGTACACATTCAAAATCCGGATGGTCTTTAGAACAGTAATGTATGAACAAGTTTTCATGCACAAATTGTAAGAGTAACGTGAGAAATTGTACTGAATTTCGCAGTAAAACCCGTATATGGAATTGTAATGCCCGTGACAGAACGGTCGTAAGGGTTTGCAATAACTTTAAAAACTATCAAAGGTGAAGTTTCCCACGTTCAAATAACATTTATACGACCTGCTCTGAGTCAGTAAATTGAGAAAAACACAGTTGTGTCATCGCGATTGTCTTCATATTCCGTAACAAAGCAGTGATTCAAAGACGTCATTCTGTTTTACCGCTGTTTTACTTTTAAATAGTTGGCCCAGGAATTGAGTCAAGAAATCGTTGATTCAAATATGACGCTTGTTACCTTGGAAACATACAGCTTCAACGATCCAATGACGGATATTGTGAAACGTCTCAAGGTAAGCTAAGCGAAGTACCAATGTCTTTTACGATGCAACTAATTGAAACGGAATATGACTTGCTCTGTATATACCAGCGTGAATTGCAAATGTAACTCACAAAACATCCATTCACAAAAACTTGAACTGTCACTTTTTTGTGTATTTATTATATATACACCTCAAAATAATAGCATAAAGTACCACGACACACCAGGAAAAAACCATCTGAACCGTGTAAGTTTTACGAAGTCGTGCAATATATGCAATACGATATCGATTACCATAATAAGAATGGCCATGCGTTTACATACGTGGAGAACTAGTGAATTGCAACGATTCGAGGTTTGTCAATAGAGGTAATGGCTGGATAGTGTACATAGAAACAGACAGGCAGGCAGGCAGGCAGACAGACAGACAGACAGACAGACAGACAGACAGACAGACAGACAGACAGACAGACAGACAGACAGGCAGGCAGGCAGGTAGGTAGGTAGGGAGACAGAGCATTCTGGTTCAATATTTACCTCCATTTTATTTCCACACAACCTGCTACAAACCACTTTTTAAAAAAATGTTTCATGATAAATTTATCTTAATACATAGGAATTAGATGTGAGAATCATACTTATGATCGGATATCAACAAGGTGAATTTTATTGTGAGGTAAGCTAACTACTGTAATTTTCCCTGACTTATTGCCATTTCTGTCTGATTTTTAATATACTATTATCTAACACATAATCTGCACTTACTTTTTGATTTTTCACTTGGATATCATATCTTGGGTTATTCCGCCCTCAGTGATTAACATTTATTTGCTTTTGTTTTTGAGCGGCGTTTATATTTTCCGTTTTAACTTTTTTCAGTGTCTCAGGAACAACTTTTTTGGGCCCCGGTATGTCATCATCTGGTCCACATTATCTACAAAAACAATGTTTGCAGGAGTCGAGGGCAAATGTACCCCTGAAGAAGTAATACCCATCACTGAGGGCGCTCTAACTATTGAACAGGAAATCATACGTGGTGACGATCTCATTACAGTTTCAGGACTGGTAAGACTGATTCGTGTGTTCTTCTAATTACTGGATCAAAACATGAATATTCATTCACAAATTATCTGGCTTGCAAATTGTTTGCATCGCAGACTGAACTTCCGAAACAATTTTAATAATGTATCTCTGCATGTTTTTGAACTCGGTGTATTTATGTATGACGGCGGAACGACACAGCGTGTTTGACAATGTAATGACGTTGCTTCGGCAACATACAAAATGGTGCAGTATAATTTGTGATATCTCACAAAGAAATAACACTGAATATTGCTGTTTATGGTTTCCTTTTCCTTTCCGGTCAATGGTATTATTTTTTTTTTATAATTGTTGTCAGAACCAAGAACTTTCCCACCAAAAGAGACACGAACATTTTATGCCAATATGTATTGCAGATTATGCAATTGTTGGTTTTCAAGTTCAGGCTTGGATCGAGTGAATGGTTTGTCGTTTGGGGCATTCCCCTCGTGTTGCTCGCAACGTGATAGGGCATGATACGAAAGTTGTGTTTGACGTTGGTAAAGGTGCGCCAACAACGACGAGTCGTTCATTCTAGGCTCATAAAACATTGAAGTATTCATGTCAAAGATGGTTTCACTGGTTTGACATTTTACATGTTAATATCAGCTTAGACAACCAATACAACAGTTGAACTCACTTTTTCAAATTTCTTTCAGACCGGAAACGAATTTCTTGAGCATTATGAAAACCTTACAGCATCGCTTGGTTACCCTACCTCTATATACAGCGCTCTGGCCTACGATTCGATGTGGACCATTGCTTTAGCCTTAAATAAGTCGATGCAAATCCTTCCAGGCAACAGACATTTAGAAGACTTCTCGTATGAAGACTCTGAAATTGCTGACGTCATAGCTAGGGCAATGAATGACCTAGAATTCGAAGGCATATCGGTATTGGTATTTTATTTCAGCACTTTTCTCTCTGATTGGATCTTTTATCTTTGTGTCAGATATATTGGAAACTAAATGACGTAAAAATGATATCATGCATGCGACTTTGTCGTTCAAAATATAGATGGCGACGTCCTTATTTTTGTCAGTTGTGTTTCGTTTCTGTATTAAGCTTACACTCCACTGATTCAATCTGCAATTTTAAAGTTGTCAACCAACGGGTTACATTTAGTTCTGGAAAGTGTGCCCATCACAAACTGTTGTATCACTAGTAAAATATGGATTTTTATGGAACGAAATTCTCCCTATGTACACGCGCATCTTATCTGACAGAGGCCCTTTGCACATCTGAATATTTTTTTCATCAGTTACCCGTTGTATCTAGATTTAAACATAATACTTTTGAGAAGATTTCTTTTTCTGGTAAAGCACACACATACGTACGTAATTCATGTTTGCATACATACATACATACATACATACATACATACATACATACATACATACGTACGTACGTACGTACGTACGTACGTACGTACGTACGTACGTACATACATACATACATACATACATACATACATACATACATACATACGTTCATTGTTATCAGTCATTCATTGAACCAATTAATCAACCAATCAATTCATTTTCCGTCTATTCGTCCGTACTTCATCCATATTTTGTTATTATCGTTGTAAATAATGACAAAGAATAGATTTCAATTTCATATTTACCCGACCACAATGCTCCATGACTAACTCATACCATCTCTGGACAGGGACCAGTCATATATACTGATACAGGAGACCGGCGTGGTAGGGTAGCTATTAAACAGATAGAAGCAGGTGAGAATGAAATAAATAACGATTAGAATACGTGTTTTACATTTAACATTATCTCCAAGGTACGTGGTAGTAAGTCTTTCTCTGTGTCCATCTGTCGATTAAACTTACCACCAACACAATCTCCATCACTTCACAGGAAATGTATTTGTTGTTGTCATAACTCGTACCCCTAATTTGCCTTAATTTTCATGGACGTTTGGTTTATGGACTGTCTTTGATTAGTTCCTCGGAAACTATTTCCATGACCCTCGCCACAATTCTCCTTGGTTTTACTTTCAAACAATTTATTTATTTTAAATTTGTTTTCATTTTGTGGTGGAATGAATTTCAGTTTAATTAAAATTTTCTACATTGATTATCTTGTCCTTTATATAACTAAACATCACATCAACTCGAAAATCCAGGTCTAGGAAGTTTATGGAATGTGATAAGAAATATAAAATTATGCTGTTGGGCGTGTGTTATCAATGAAAACAGCTGTCATATATCTAAATATTGTGTTTTTGTTGTACGAATATAAATAGTTATATTGTTTATTTTGTTCCTATAGATAAATTGGTCAGTAAGAAAGGTTATTATGATACAAAGCTTGACCAATACACCTGGACGACTGGTCTGTATTGGAAAGGTAAGTTACCTGCAGTCCTATTAGACGCGTACAAACAAATATTTATTTGCTGTCAGTTTAACATTGGAAACAACACATTGTCGAGTGCATTAAAAGGTTCCAAAAAGGGAAGACCGATTTTCTGTTGGCTGGATTTCTGTGTTATATGCATGGCTGACCTAGAAGTGCCATGTTTCCACCGGGTGAATTGGATGGATTATCTGGCACATAGAGGCTTGCCAGTATACAGTGGCCAAATACATCCTGCGAAAAACAAGTTTAGGAACTTCGCGCCTCTATTATCTTTGCCAGGACAATGTTAAGGCTATTTTGTAACGGAGTTTATCACTTAGTATTTGTTTCCTAGAATGGTCTGAATGCAGTATACAGCAGGCCTCTTTTAAAACCAGATCTGCCGAAAAAGTGCAGCTAAGGTTTCTGTTACGTTAGATAGACTCTTTCATAATCTACATAATGAAAAGAAATAGGGACATGTTTGGACGTTTAGAGAAATTGAATTTATACACTGATTTAGTTGCGACATCTTGATTATCGATAACAGAACTGAACAGTATCTTTAGTGTTGTACATCCTTTTCGTTTCAATCGCTTAGTAAACCTAAATTTGTACCTAATCTAAGTGAGTGACAGTTAAGGAATACATTTCACATATGAAGTGGCGCTTTCATTCTCTGCAATAAAGGGTCATGAGTTCTGTATACATTAAAAGGATATATCGATTGAGAGAAACGATTTTTAAAAAAATGCATCACTACAGTTATTGACTAAAAGAATACTGAACCGAATTGAAGATGGTACTGTACATGATGTGTTTTCATATATTTGTATTTCATTGACCATATGTCTCTTTTCTCAGGTGGAAAGGTGCCACGAGACGAAACGATTTACGAGATTGTGTCTATAAACCTGAATCGAGCTTTGTTCTACGGTATCTGTATACTAATAACGTGTTGTATTACTATGGCCCTCTACTACCTTACTTTCAATATAATTCATCGTAATCAAAGGTTAGTGTAGACCAGAATTGTATTGTCAAGTATCTTCCTTAATTATTCGAAAATCAACTTGCACACATGTACAAGCGAAGTTAGAATTCGAAGTACATGAAGAGGTTCAAAGAAGGCTGTTGATCCAATATTAACGCTGGAAACTCGTGATGCATTCGCTAAAAATTACCGGAGTAGAAAAATGCTTTGTTAACAAGCTGTGTCAATTCAATGGTTTATCTACTTTAAAGCGGTGAGGCGGTGAAATAAACACATTCTCTAGTAAACAAAAATATATATATATGTTGCGTCAATTCTCGGATTTAGGATACATTTTGAGATTAAAATCGAGGTTGTTGCGTTGATCCAGCTGCGTGCTATTGTAAAAATTCACGTACGCAACCTTTACGCCAAATAAATTGCGGTTCCAATATATGAAAGCTCAACGAATCGTTTCAATCCATGCCCAGGGGTTAATTTCTGCAACAAGGCATTGAAACGAGAGAACATTCTCTGATGCCATCCACTAGAAAGGGGACAAAAAACTCGATTTTAAGCAAATCGCGACACATCAGTAAGACTGGAAATCGTAACATTTTTGGCTACATAATACATTCATACCTTTCATTTATAAATACACGCATATTCCTTAGAGTTGATAGTCTCTCGCACATTCTTGATAGTAATTTCACAACCATATATTTTCTTGTAGTACCTCTTGCCAAGGCGGATAAATATGTATCATTAACATTTTACATATATTTAGGCGTCTCCGCGTCTTCAACATTTATGCACTGCCTTTCTTCATATATCTGGAAAAAAATGGATTTTTAAAATTAACACGCAGGAAATATTTTAATGTTGATAAGTACTTTTGGTGTAATTGCCTATATATAGCCTGACGAGTTTGGAGAAGCTTGCATTTTTTAAAAACTAAATGGCCGTCTGCTTCACTTAGAATGCGATTTGGAAATAAACTCTTTTAAACTGCTGTTGTGACTTTGTTCAAGAAAACTCAGCTTCAACAGTTAACTTTCTGTTGAAATCAATAAAAAATAAGACCTGGGGTCACCAGACACATTTTTTAAATAGAGGTCAAATTATATCAAAATTTATCCAATATGATATAATCCAATATGGCCGCCGAATACTATGTTAACTCTTTAGGAAAATAAAAGATTGGTGATATCCTTGAAAACAGGACGGCGAACCCACAAATATGTTTTATTCATTCCAAAAGTGCCAGAAACAAATTTGGAAAGGATTGAAGAACTTTGTCCCGGTAGCGCATTCTATAGCTACCTTGTCTAATTGTTAGACTCTAGACCCCTACGGCTATTCTACGTTCTGTAATGGCGTCCGCCTGGCCACTGGGCTGTATCCAGACAGAGGTACTCATTACCTGTGAGCTTTATTCAGCAACCCCCAAATTACAGAACCAATGTCTTACTACAAGACTGTATTCTACTCTAATGAACTTACTTATAGTACATATGTCACAGTGGTGATACCCTGCCTATATATGCACGACGCCAGTCATTATCTAGTGTAGGGTATAATTGAACATTTGAAGTAATCCTGATCTATCGGACAGTAAAAACTTGATATCGAGGTGGGTGAATACAAACATACGTACGTACGTACATGCATGCATGCATGCATGCATGCATGCATGCATGCATGCATACATACATACATACATACATACATACATACATACATACATACATACATACATACATACATACATACATACATACATACATACATGCATGCATGCATGCATGCATGCATGCATTCACGCACGCACGCACGCACGACAGACAGACATATGAATCTACTTTGACAAAATACTGTCGTAAAAATATAGATATGACTGTGTAAAATGAACATTTAAAATATAAAAAGTATCTGTATCATGAATACAAATGAAGGTTGGCAAGTATACATGACTGAAGTAAAATTACTGAAGCAAATGAAAGGAGACATGAAAATAGTGTAAGTAATTGCCTCAACTGAATGTAGATACTATTTTGTGAAGCGGTGATCCAATATCTTCAAGAGATGGGATTTCAATGACTTTTGTGAAGTGAACCAGCACCTACTCTATATCGATAAATAGTGAATTCAAAATTCGGAACGTTGTTCAGATGGATACATACATATTTAAGAAAATCTGCTAGTGTTTTTGATGACATGCCAATATAGGAATAATATTTCCAAATTCTCACTAGACATTAATAATAATAATGTTGGGTTCTTATACAGCGCTTTCACAGTCCGTGCTCAAAGCGCTTTACAATTATTACCCCTGGCTTGGATCAGAACGGCACAACGGCCCTTTAGTCTTCCTCAACTCCCCGGGGAGCATACAATCCATTGCAGCCATTTAAGCGCATAGGATTAAAGCCTTCACATTGCAACCTACATCCTACCAGGTCCCCAATTATACAGCTGGGTTGACTGAGGCACAGTCGTGGTTCAAATCTTGCCCAAGGACTTTAGCCACTCAGAAACAAACAGACGGGGCTCGAACATACAACCTGTAGATTCCCTGTTATTTCCAGGGGTACGATTTCGATCAACTTCTCGTAGGAAAGAACCCATGCGCGCGTGCAATAAATATTTGGTTTTAATGGTCGATTCTAACTCCTTCTATATCTCAAATTTAAGGATAGGAACTTTTATACTACTCCGGTCACTTACATGTCAATATAATCACTGCAATCAATAAGTCCATGCACCATTAAAATCATCACAGAATAGTTTATTGCATCGTCACTTTAAGCACAGTACAGAGACAACATAACGATTTCACTCCGCTGTCAATTGTTTGCTGTCGTCTTTGCAATGGGTGGGGTGAGTTCCAGGTTTTCATAGCGTCATATATTTTTTTTAAAAATTATATTTACGTTTTTCTTTGGTCTTCATACTCTATACTCTCATTTCCTAGACATATTAAACTGTCGAGCCCAAATATGAATAATCTGACAGTAGCTGGCGGAATACTTGTTTATATATCTGCGATATTCTGCGGGCTGGACAGTCTAGTCACATCGGAATACAAGTCTGGAATATGCATGGTAAGATATTTCATTATAATACTGTATGTCTTTATTTGTTTGTTTGTTTGTTGATGTAGTTTGAGCCGATGGCCTCTAAATGCGAAATAAATTTCAATTTCAATATTTCAGAACGTATGCAAACAAATACAAGCATATCTTACGAGACGATCTTGCCAGTTGTCAGGTTTTCATGGGCGGCAGACAGAGTCAACTATTAAATACTGATATGGTTGAATAAATGCTGACAGAATTATCGATTTTCATACGCTGCTAGCAATCTCAGATTTCGTAGCGATATGCCATTCCAGACCCATCAATGAACATTTGAAATTATTTTTGCCCTTTTATAGTTTTCGTTATAGGAAATGATGATTTAGTGATTATCATTTTTACCATGCCATTATTCTTGACATCCATATAGGTCAGGTCTTGGCTCCTCTCAATTGGTTTCACCGTTGGGTTTGGTGCGTTGTTTAGTAAGACGTGGCGTGTGCATAAGATTTTCACTCACAAGTCACGAAAGTCCCTAGTAAGTACGTTTCATTTGAATTCGAACTATGGTATTGGTATGCGAAGGACATAAAGACAACAATTAAAACCGAAAAAGCCTATCTGAGATGTAGTATATAGCACAGTTACATTGTATATAGAAATAGAGCAAACAGCTTTTGTACTTTTTGGTGGCAATATATATTAAAAGTGGCCATATGGATTAGGATTGGGTATTTATTTTGGATTTTTAATTCATAATACAATTTTGTCATGACTTCCTACTTGAAATATCAATGTATTATAACATTGACCAAGTCTTTCTTTGCAACTGAATACATTGCAAGAAGCTGAAAGATGTAAAAAGTTCTGCTATTGTACGTACAATATTAATCTTTTACAATTTATTGAGTTACAAACAAGTACTTGCTTCACAATAATTTTCCAAGTAAGAATCCATGATGAAACTGTTTTATAAATTCAAAATTCAAAAATAAATACCCAATCCTCATCCATACAGCCACTGGGTTTGGGTTATTTGGTTTTTTTCTTGGTTTACTGTTTTATATTCACATGTATAATTACCTTTGTTCCTGTCATAAATAAATGACAAATTTCAAATATCTTTCCGTTTCTAACCCTTCTCTCTAGAGGATCAGAGATTGGCATTTATTTGGTGTGATACTACTGCTGCTGTTAGTCGACATCGTTATTTTGACATCGTGGACGGTCATTGACCCATTCGTTCTGCATGTCCATTTGTATCCAAAGCAGGTATGATTGTGTTCAGTTAAAACAAACACCATCCTGCCTTATTACTACACTTGGCATGACCATGGCACGGGTCGGCCTCTTCACATTTCATTGATATTTGGCATTTTCAGAATGTGACAAAATAACACATTCAGTAAATTCAGTTCGTCTGATTCAAATGTGATTGAAAAGATACCCACAATTCCCAATAAGGAGATTATTATAAATATATGTATCTAATACTCAAAATCATATTGGACATACTATTTTGATCAGTAAAGACGAAGTTGACATTTGCGATGAAAGTAGGTTTCAATGCGCTCTTCGTGTGACGGTACAATGCGCTCTGTCTCAATAGAAACTATACGATTCCCCATCACGACCTAAACATATTTTTTTTTTTCATTCCATTAGGATTACGAAACGCAGTAAATTTAAGCCATAAATCCCTTTAATTAAAATCATCAGACATCCTGAATATATCATGTTGGGCTTTGATAAAACAAAACTAAACAAAACAAACGTACAAACACAAAGCTTGTGGGCGGATGACTAAATACAATACCAGTACAACAACACACGGAGTATCTTGAATTCCTGTATCACGCCAGTAACTTGTTTGGATTTATCATATTCTATTTACATGGCAGCCTCAGGAGAATGGAGAGGATTTAGTTATTATACCTAAATTGGAAGAATGTAAGTCCAGATATGAAACCGTATGGCTTGGTGTATTATTTGGCTACAAAGGGATTATTTTATTATTTGGAGTTTTTCTAGCATGGGAAACTCGGAAGGTAAGAATATTTATTCTAGGTTTTTTCCCTAATAAAAAAGAATGTTTTCTGTGGTTTTTTTTGCATTTAATTCTGTTGCATTTTTTCATTTCCCATTTCTGTTCTCTTAATAAGTCAGTATAAGAATAAAATGTATGTATTGTATGTATGTATGTATGTATGTATGTATGTATGTATGTATGTATGTATGTATGTATGTATGTATGTATGTATGTATGTATACATGTATGTATGTATGTATGTATGAGTATATCTATCTACGTTTATGTCTGTTGCATTTTAAACTTGCCTATTCTGTGACTGGTTTGTATTTAGTAATTATACCAGCAGATTAGGCGATATACATTGTATGATCAATGTCAATGATGCAGCTTAGAATTTTATACATCAAGATCTGAGGCTATTCTAATGATAATATCTCCTAAACGCACTCACATGCACATTAAACACTCCTTTTTTCCAGGTGAAATATTCTCTGTTAAATGACTCGAGATATATTGGTTCTGCTGTATATAACGTCACTGTTTTCTCCAGCATTGGAGTTCCCTCTACAATGTTTCTTAGTCCAACACAAAGAGATTTGCATTTCATTCTGAGTACATTCTGTATTGTGTTTTGTACAACGGTATCTCTGTGCATAGTATTCGTTCCCAAGGTGAGTGAAACGGATTTCAAACAATAAATATGCAATATGAACTCAATACAAGGTAATTCGAGCTTTTGTTTGTTTGAACACGCAGCAGAATAATGCTCTTTGTCATAAAAGCTTAGCATTTGGGTGTTTGAGACACACACAACAATCCTTGTTTGAGACACAGTGAATTCTGGTCATAAGAGCTTAGCATTTGACGTTTTATGCTACAATTAATTCTAAAAACAAACACATCAAAAGATGCGTTAGTCGGACGCACCTTGTTCAAAGCATCCCGCTTTACACACTGCTGCAAAAAGACGAAATACACAAATGTTACCAAAGGTATATACCATACTTTCTATTTCTTTTCATTTCTCTCTCACTCTCTCTCTCTCTCTCTCTCTCTCTCTCTCTCTCTCTCTCTCTCTCTCTCTCTCTCTCTCTCTCTCTCTCTCTCTCTCTCTCTCTCTCTCTCTCTCTCTCTCTCTCTCTCTCTCTCTCTCTCTCTCTCTCTCTCTCTCTCTCTCTCTCTCTCTCTCTCTGTCAACGTCCCCGCTGGAGGCCGGGGAGCGAAGACCCGTAATCCAGGACCGTGTGCAGTGTATGGATTTCGGAAAGAAGGCGGGGAGAGTTGCAGTTATTTTCTCCCAGATTCACTAAAAAGGGTGGTTCTTTTTCGTTGAAATAGTCCTGGAAAAGGGATACATATGAAATTTCGCTAACAAGCATGGGTACCTACCCATCCATGATCAAGGGACTGCCACCGCCGGGGCGACGGAGATTCAGAATTGTACGGGGTATTAGTCACAGAAAACACCCGTCGTAAAGACTGCCTGTATTGTCAATCTATGTTGACGGCCCTTTGATGCGTTCTGTTTTAGAGTAAATTGTTGCAGATAAATTGTTGCAGAAAGTCCCCAAATGCTAAGCTCTTATGACCAGGATTCAGTGTTATGTGTTTCGAACGCCTCAATTCTGGTCATAAATAAGAGCTTAACATTTGGGTGTTTCTGCAACAATTTACTCTAAAGTAGAAGACATCAAGGGTTGCGTCAACCACAGTCGATACAGACGAAAGTTGTTGTGGTTTCGCCTGGACTGATTGTTTCGTCGCCTCTAACTGAGGCATCTTTTGATGTATCCTGCTAAGAGTAAATTGTTGCATAAAACGGGAAATATAAAGCTCTTATGACCAGGATTGTGTGTGTCTCAAACTCCCAAATGCTAAGCTTTTATAACAGACAGTGTATCAAATTATTGTAATAATAATATATAATATAGGGAAGTCGAAATAAGCCGCAATTAGCAGGCTTCCGTATCATTGGCAGGCTTCTGTGTCATTTAAACGGTTTTTGCAAAAGGCTGTGCGTCATCAGTTATAAAACATGATATTCGTATTTACTCTAATGGAAATGAATTGAACTGAAATATAACACTGGGAGCTTTTGTACTCAGTCAAACTCACTATACACGGCTTACTATACCACCGCTATAGTTAAATTGTTTGGGTTTAATTATACAGTGAATGTATATAGCCATGCCTAGGCCTAAAAATGGTTTGGTTCCGGTTACACGACACCACCAAGTTTTCAACGCCGACCCTAAACTTTTTCTTTTACGTGTACGAGAAAAATAGTAATAAAATCGCGAGAAATAATTAGCTGTCTAGGCGGCCCCTACAAAATTAGCATGAGTAGCAAGAGATAGTCTTGCAAAAGGAAATGTGTTGTATTCAGGATATC
The DNA here is from genome assembly GCF_964340395.1 of Glandiceps talaboti. NCBI lineage: Eukaryota > Metazoa > Hemichordata > Enteropneusta > Spengelidae > Glandiceps > Glandiceps talaboti. Next base: position 16,292,133 of record NC_135550.1, read on the forward strand.
ACTTCATTGATTACAATCTTCAAGTTTCCGTTGTAATGCGTATGACTTGAATACTAAGTTGCTCGCGTTACTGAATAGTTGAATATTGAAAGGCTGTACATTTCAGCTCACAGTATTTTTCTTTCAAATAAACTTGAGGCAGTTATATGAAATAGTTGTTATAGCTACCCTGTACAGTCGTACATAGCTCCAAGTCTGAAAACTATTGACGTCAGTGGAGTAGTACGTCTCTAAGTTTCCATTCGCGGGGTTTAACATTTATTAAGTATCCTCTATAAGGAAATACTACCCACAGGTCACTTAAGTGGTCCATAAAGTTTATTTTGTAAAGTCTTACCTATATTTCATTTTGACCTAGCCCTTTTAGGATTACTGAAATTGAAAGCTTACCAAATACTGAATATTGAAATTGGTCAAATATATGTTGTTGCTGTGCGGTAATAAGGCTTAATTATATCATTTCACAAAGACTTTGTATTTCATATGTGAATTTCATATGGTAATATATATACTGACAATAATGAAGGTATTAACTATAACATGTATCCATACAATATTGTATCATGACGTACAGTTATTACAATATGTCATATTTGTGAGTCTAATACACAAATTATTACCACCAATCACTCTTCGTGTTGCATATCTCAAACAATCTAAGTAGCTGTTTTGCGATCTTTGTTCTCATTGGGCCATACTCTAGACCAGGTTTAAGTTCACAATTGCTCAGAAGCGACAACAAATATCATTAAATGGAAATTAATCTGTGTTGGTAAACCATTGTGTTCAATTTAACTTTTGTTGCAAACACAACTGGAAGTGTGCAGTCGAAAATTTCACGTTAAACTTTTACTTATGCAAATTACTGATTAAAATCAGAAGCTACATCATTCTGTAAACTTGCAACGCTTTTGTACTTTGTTATTGTCAATATATGGTTCAAATTATATGAAATTTGAAGATTACATTCTCAAGATATTGCCTAATTATCGAAAGGAATTAATTATGCATATCACCCCCTAAGTTACATCGACGATATTTACAGTACACGTGCTCTTCATTGTCAGCAATGTATGTGTCGCATTTTATGAAATTGGAAGCCTGCGTTCTTAAGATACCATCTAATTACCTTTAAAAAGCATTACTTATGCAAATGACTCCTTAAAATGAAACGGTACATCTGTAAGCCTTATCATGCTCGTGCGTTTTGTTTGTTTTTTATTTTGTATGTACAAAAATATGTTTGAAAAATTGCATTCTTAAAATATTGCCTAATTGCCAAAAATCGTCGAATATCATGAAAGAGTTCATAAACTCAACTTCTGCCGGCAATTTGGCAAAAAACTTCATTCGAGCGAAATCTAGCAAACGTCGGAAACGATCTGGCTTGCCCTGGGGTTCTTTAGACTGGTGATGCGTGAATGAAATTCCAATTGTTCAAATGAATATTGCAGTAACCGAAAACAGCTCAGTAAGAGTGCACCTAAATGATTTGAATTCGTTCAGGGCTCTTATCGACATCCGTTTATCTTTTTTTTTTAAAGATTGACATTTATACAGAGATCACAATAGTTCAGAATAATTATTTTTAAAAATGTGAGTGTGGTCGGCGCTCGAGGCATAGAAAAATCCCACAAAAGGTGCAGTAGAAAATGAAATGTCGTATGGGGAGACATCGATGCCATGCTACCACCAGGCGTCAAATTAACGACAGGAGGTGTGGAAATCTAGCGTTGAAATTTGAAATGAGACTGAAAACGTTTATGACATCAGCATGTTTTCCTCTAAACTGGCACAGTCCCCATTCTGATGTATTCATTTATTTGTGATGCTTTCTTGTCGATTCGCTAATGCAAAATGAGACTGTACCAGGACATATAGGCATGCCATTCATTAATTGTCCTTTACACAATCGACTTTGAGGATCCTGTACTGTCTGCGTATCCCAATGGGGAATTACCATTACTATGTTACTAGTCCATTCAATCAAACTCATCGCTCTGGCCTTGGAGTGAGGCCGTGAGGCCGAACTCAGATCTTTGATAAATAAAGTCTATGTTTCAGTTACACCACATACATCGTCTAGTATGCAGTTTATCTTCTACAACAATACTGCTGGTCAGAAAGATTTCATAAAACGTCATTACACAAAAGAACGTATAGTCAATAAACACTTCAGAATGTATGTGGCCAAAAGTTATTTCGTGACATTTGCGAAAGTTGTTGTTGATTGTATTTTAAGTTCCCATTGTATATGCTACATCAAGAGCCTGTATATTAACAAGAATGCATTTTGAACTCGTTGACATTAAAACTGCTTAAGGCATTAGCTATACAATTTATTGAAGTTAGTTTGGGCATTCAATAGAATTAATGAGTTATCTTTGGGTATTCAAGCGTAGGAGACAGTTTACATGCATGGACATTAGTATATCAAGAAAGATTTTATCACGCTAACAGTTTATACCTGAGAGATTTGACTAATTTCTTTGAAACAGAATTGTACAAAGGGAAGTGTACTGTAGTTCATATTGGCGTTTATTATTTATTATGTTCCTCTTTCGTCAAAATAATCAGACTGTTTGGGGAAATTATAAAATCAAATTTGTAACAAAATAAATATACTTCCTTGTACACCGTGATTTTCAATGTTTTGACAATCGTTTTCTAAAAATATAGAATGAATTGTAGTGCTCAATCGTAAATTATGTAGCTGGTGTGTAGTAGTTCTTCCAATATGCATACAATTCTAGGCAAATGACTCCTCATGTTTCTACGTGCCCATAATCAGCCAAACTGGCAAACAATAAACTCATTTACCTACCGGATTAATCGAGGGTTTAATTTTGGTCACTAATTGGTTTTATCTCGTCGGATCAATTCAGTTTTGAGAATTACTAGTGCAATTCATAATTTAGATTACAACCTCGATAGAGGGACAGTTCTTTCAATTAGAGCACTGCATGCTTATGTTTTGCAAAATTAGTCTTCTGCTATTAAACAGAACTAATCACTCCCGGCGGTACATAATCTTACTTCGCAGTAACATTCACAACCACGTTTAATACATTTCATATACTCGTTCCCGTCGAATTATTGTTTAATATATCAAGCGTTTTAACAGTTTAAAACACAACTAGAAATGAGATCAGAAAGCGCTAACTTTGCAAAGTATTTTGCCTCAAGACTCGAACGATTTAAATCTTTCACATTTTCGACTTTCATTAAATGTTGGAGTATATCATATTTCTGTTTGCGTATGAAGGAGGGCGTTACCAAGCTTTAAGGTCACTTGGAAATGTCTTCATCTTTTTTTGCGATATATGTGTAATCTGTATGACTAAGAAGTTGAATAATCAGTGTGAAACGAAAGAAAAAAGAATTACACTATCTACTTTTGCAATGAAGAATTTCTTTTCCTATTCCAGCTGTATGATGTCCGTGATGAGCATCGAAACGTAACAGACTCGGCACTTGGCAATACGAACACTATTGCGACAACTAGCAGAAGTACAGCTCTATCAGGAAATGGTGTACATTGTTTCAAACATCGGAACGGAACGTGTGAAAAGGCAGAGGCAGAATTAGAAGTCCTTCGAAGGAGATGCAATTTGCCGTCTGTAAGTATACACTTCCATTGAGACGGAACTTGGAAAGATTGTGACAGATTGAAAGCCAATAATTATGTTTTGTGAGTATTTATTGAAAATGTTTTCACGCTTAACCGTTTGAAGCGATTTGAAGACCAAATACACAATGTCACCTAAGGTATATACCATACTTTCTATTCATTACTCCTTGTTTCTCTCTCTGTATGTATGTATGTATGTATGTATGTATGTATGTATGTATGTATGTATGTATGTATGTATGTATGTGTGTGTATGTATGTATGTATGTATGTATGTATGTATGTATGTATGTATGTATGTGTGTGTGTGTATGTGTGTGTGTATGTATGTATGTATGTATGTATGTATGTATGCATGTATGTATGTATGTATGTATGTATGTATGTATGTATGTATGTATGCATGTATGCATGCATGCATGTATGTGTGCGTATGTATGTATGTATGTATGTATGTATGTATGTATGTATGTAATGAATGCATATTTATCTGTCTGTCTCCTCTGTCTGTCTCTCTTTCTCTTTACCTTTTCTCAGCTTCAGACAGCATCTACAGCTTCAAACCTCAACGCAAACTCAACACCGCTGACGTAACATAATTAAGTGAGGATGGAAAAACACAAAGGTCGTCGAATTGCAAAAAGTTTATTGAACCTGCTGTCGTGCTATCCATGTTGTATTCATATCCGATCCGATCACGATCATTGATCTCAAGAACACAAATACGATACAACCGTCCAAATCGCTTGATGGACCACGACATGTTTACAGACATCATTTACGGTATAACTACTGCTTTCTGGCAAAATTTACTTCATTGATATATGTTCGCTATTGAAAGGCTAGAAGAGTAGACATTGCCCAAAGGTTTAATCAAATGCAGGCAGTCTTCTCTTTCAATTTCCCAGCCATATTGAAAACTTTGCCAATCCTTTGCCGTTTTCATTGTCTGTTTCTATGATTAGAGTGATATGGTATTAGAGCAACTTAAATGTACGATTTACTTGCTTTGTAACATTCAAAACAGAGTGTTCCTATCTGTAACTCTAGATGTTATAGTTGGCTGCGTTACATTTCTGCACGATTGGTGAAAACAATCGCTGAATGATGGTTGAATTGAATACCGACTATTCATGGTTACATCGGTATTATGTATTTCTAATGTTATATAACATAGGAAATACATAGTACATATATAACCATGAATAGCCGCTACTCTATTCAACCATCACTAAGCGATTGTTTTCACCAATCGTGCAGCAATGTGACGCAGCCAACTACAAAATCAAATGTTAAATATATGTACATATATGTGCATTTAATAAGGATGAGATGCGGGTTCGTTGATGAATTTTGTCCTTTTTTTTTGCTCATTATGAAGCTTCATGGTATGTGCCATCATTAGGTTAAAAGATTTTTTGAAAATCGTTTATTTTTTCCATTAATAAATTTGAAATAAAAAAATGACATGAACTCTAACGATATGTGTGTTTTATATGGTTTCATTCCTGAATGTTTATGTACAAGGATTTGCATACGTAAAGAAGATTGACAGGAACGTTGATTACAGAAGAGTGTTTTTACATATGCAAATGAGACATAGCTAGTAGGCCTCTGTGCAATGACTGACGTGACATTATCTCTTTGCTGTGTTGTTGTACAAAACCAATCAAACTCGGTAAATTTGGTTGTAACCAATAAAAAGTAAAAAATACCTCCTCTGAACCTGGACTTATAGTGCACGTTGATTTTGACCAGTGCATCGGCTAAAAACGTTACAGTAAAGCGGCCTACACTACAGCCTTCAAGTGTGTACCCGACGCGACGGCGATGTATTAGATGACGGTTTTCAAGTACCATGCATGTAAAAAAACATACAAATCTCGAATATCTAACAGTATTGCAGGCTAATTGTTTGCGCATCGAAAATGAACCACGCTATCTTCGAGACTTGAGAGTTCACGTCAGATGCGTGACATTGCATCGGCGATTTCCGGGTATTACATTTCTGTAAGTTTCACAGAACGTGGCCGTAGACTAGCTTTGAACTTTCGCGTTGGTGGATTTTGACAACGTCCTCTTCACATACTATATTATATTATTAGGGTTAAGGTCCTATAAATTGTGGCAACCACACTCTAACGATCGGCTTATCACGGTTCGATCCTTCGTGAACTTTCGAGACACCGAGTCACATGTACTGTAGTAGTACACGTGCGTAGCGTTGTTTATTTGCTTGTACGATGACGCTGTCTAAACGTAGACGGCAAGCCCATCAAGAATTTGGTACCGAACGATCCTCAAGGCTATACAAGTTATAAAACGGAGATTTTGAAGGTACAAGTAGTTTAAATAAATGAGGTAATGTCTACTACGACTCCGAGTATCATAAAACGTCACTCGCAGTGGAAGAAAAACTGTTGACGTGAGTTCGTCAAGTACCATTATTTATACTGTAGTTTTGTAACACTCCTTACAATTTGTATAAAATTCCCGATGTCGTGGTGTGGAAATTTAATTTCAGGGAAAAGGTTAACTTTTTTTATTGTGTGTCTTCAACGAAACACCAACAACAATTGCGTAGCAACGCCTAATACATGAGCAGGAATATGGCTTCAAATCAGAACGTAGCCCATATTCGAGTCAAATCACGAATACCAACTGCGTAGAGCAAGGGCTTCGAATCCAAACCAGAAAGTATACTACTATGTAATGTCGAGAACGGCACGCGTACCGTATTAAAAGATTAAACCAAAGTCCCCACTCGTAGATGAATAATAGATGACATGACACCTTTATCGCGGGAAACAAACACGTTTCTATCTGTAGCATTTCATGACCCTCCTAAAATACCCGATTTTCTTCATGTCTGTAGCAAAGCAACGTACACAACCAAATGGCAAGGAAATGAGTAACATATTTGCAAGTCACAGAAAAAAGCTGTTGCAATGTCTGTCGAATTTGAAAGCTTTTGTCGGGCGGAAGGAGTCCAATGCAATTGTGTAAATTAGTATTTTCTGCGTTCTTTATTTTGTATACTGTGTGAAGTTCAAAGCTATTTAACTTTGCGTCAGAACGTCTCAGCTGTGTCAAATTTGGAGACAATACTCGGAGACAGTGTGTCGAAAAAATGTTCCTCCGGATTATTTAGTTTTTGAGGGAATCAAGAGATATTGCGTTGAGAAGTGTGAAAAGCGGTAATTTATGCAAAAAACACAAAGATACAACTTTGGATGATTATAACAAGACAATGAGACACAAAATAAAAAATCCGGAGGAACGTTTTTTTGTTTATGTACATAGCTTTCATTTAAAGTCGAAAAGAAGACTATATTCAACTGTTTGTAAAAGTTAAATAGCTTTAAGTGAAAATCGTAAAAAACAACAACCAGTTTTTGGGTATAGATCAATAATATGGTTAAAAATGTAAAAAAATCACCACAGAAACCACAACTTCATACAAAGACTCGACATAATTAATGAAAAAATGGTGTATTTATCTTGTCTTTACTGTGAGAGGTGATGGAGGAAAAATGAGCTGACGAACCTGCATCTCAACCTTAAATATATATATATATATATATATATATATATATATATATATATATATATATATATATATACATATATATATGATATTGTACTATTAATGTGCGGTGGATGTATATATGCATACATACATTCCTATTTTTACAGCCATATATAGGCAATATCAAACATGATTTACAGTTACATGCAGTTATGTCTAAATGCAAACTCAGTCAAGACGAGTGATATACATTTACCCCTTGTAATTTGTGTCCTGGTATGGGTTAAAACCTACTTCTTGTCATCGTGTTATATTATCAATTATTTATCGATTATTGTGATTCTACTAAACATATCATAAACAAGTCTTCGTTGAAGACATATATACCACTTAGTCACATCACCTTAATGATGGCAGCAGCTGTGAAGTGTAAGCTCTTGCTGTATACCGATAATTCTTCATTATTGTTAACTGGCAAAGATGTGACTGAGATACAGGTGACTTTGAGTAGTGAACTCTTCTCGATTCAGGAATAGTTAATTGACAATCAGCAGTCTCTGCATTGAGTGAATCCTTAAAAAAAAGCTGCTTAGTCAAAGCGGACAGTTACCTATCTAGGAGTGACGTTAGACCAGTCCCAATCAGGTGACGTCATTGCAAACGCAATTTATCACTAAGTATTCGAAAAAAATAAAACTTCTCTTCAGAAAGGATTAACGGATCTAAGTCTTCATTAGGGGGTGGGTGGGGGGTATTTGATTTCTGTAGAACGCACATTAGGGTAGACGTATTCCACAAAAAGGGACAGAGTGTCAACCAATTCTCAAATTAAATCACATGTTTAACATCTATAATTTCTATGCACCTCATAACATTAGAAACCAAGTACACATATACAGAAGTAGATATATCAGAAATAACATTTCATACTTCAAGATTCCCAGACTGAAGTGCTGTAGCAATCACTCGTTTAGGTACACTGTACTGCTACTGCTGTATGGAACCGTTTACCACTGTCAACAAGACCGTCTCATTCTAAAAGTGTATTCAAGAAATCGGTTAAAAATCACTTAATGTCTCAAACATTAAATGCTTGCCAACAGTAAAAATGAGTGATGTAATATTATCAGTTGCAGTGTCATTTTCAGGAGTTATTTTTTTTCCTTCCGTAAGGAAGGAGATACTTTAGGGGCAGAAATGTCTGTGTGTGTATGTATGTGTGTGTGTGTGTGTGTGTGTGTGTGTGTGTGTGTGTGTGTGTGTGTGTCATCGTTTTCTCCAAAACGACTGGGTCAATTGATGTGAAATTTGGTACATATCTTCTTTATGGGAAAAGGAAGATCTGATTAGGTTTTGGTAAACATCCAATAAATTTTAATTACTCATTTGCATACTCAACGGTTGTTTGTATGTATCTCTCTCTCTCTCTCTCTCTTTTCTCTCTCTCTCTCCACGTCTCTATCTGGATGTCTATCTGGATGGCTGCCTGTCTGAATGCATAATGTATGTATCTGTGTATGTATGTATGTATATATGTATATGTGCAGGCATGTATGTATGTATGTATGTATGTATGCACATTTACATTTTACCCAAACTTCCTTCAATTATGTGAGCAGAATTCTTTGCCTGCCGCCATTAAGATTTTTTTGAAATGGGGGTCCACAATGGAAATAATCATTTCTTATTTAATCCTCGACAGTACATGTATTTGTATGTTTTGACTATATTCTATATAATTGTCAAATAAATAAATCTAACAAAACCTAATAGTTTAGGGTAATAAAGTATATTTTCAGAGAAAATATGACTGTTATCGGTGAAAAATTATACGAGCTTCAAATTAATTCACGTTTCTCGGTGTGAGCTAATTCCCGACTTGCGGACCAAGAACGATCCTGGCGTGTTGTACGCGAGATTGATTGCGTGGTGAGATATGACTTCAGCTGCCCCAGCACGATCTTAGCAAAGAGGCGTATCCGTCATCGTAATATAATAACTAATGAATTACAAATGGTTGGATAAAGAAGATAGAATTAGTACCAAATGTATATTGAGAAAAAAGAACCGATATATCTTATCTTATCAACTGCAACGCCTTCAATCTATATGTAGGTAGATAAAGCTCACGACGTTTACAACAAAGAACACGTCCAACCTCTATAACGATTCTTGCATATATGTGGCGTGATATATGTAAAAAAACCGAGTTCACCCTAACCCCATCGACCACTAGCACCAAAACCCGCCCCAACCCCAGCGCAATCCCCACAAACACGGTTATTGTTGTAAGCTTACTTCTCGGTATATCATTGAATTTTCCGAAATACTTCCTAATTATTATAAAATGAGTTTCTTCTCGTCAGTAATTCGGCCAACGTGGTATCCACAACTGATATCAGCGATGCCACATTGCCTTCTCAAACACCACTCATATGTATATGCACTGTAGACGTATAGTACACCTCATCACAATGCATGCTTTATGCATAGCCCAATCAAGGGTACCATTGAAAATCGGAAATATGGGAACTAAACAGCATTTCAATCATCTTGGCAATGAAAACAGACAATAAGTGTATATCATAAAGTGGAATACTTTATCTATTTGTAGGATGTGTGTATATATTGTTATATCACATTCACATGAAAATGTGTATTTTAAACATACCTACGAATGTGTAGTCACAATCAAAAATCGTGGTTGCTCAGATCTTTCCAGAGAAATTGTTTTAAACACCTTATATTATACAGAGAAAGAGAGATAACAAAATGTAGAGACATTGAGCATACCTAATTAGGGACCCCAGCGCCCAATAGAATCCGTATGTACCAGCTATTCAACGGTTTATATATGTATACCAATATTACAACTGCAGAACGTAAACTGGAGGGCATATAGGATTTTGTTTTAATCAGTTACCGTTGTGGATAAATAACGTATCTTCTGAAGACTAATAACGGTTGTTTTCTTCCGAATCGCCAAAATAACATGGGTACTTCTTAAGATGCATATTCCTCAAGGTATCTGAAGCAAAAAAAATTTTAATAATGGATTCCATATAACGATACTCTGAATGAGGTCTGTTCCATCCTATGTTTGAAGGATTTCATCCTATGGGCTTATATAAAGGCAGTGGATATTTTATACTGTCTTAAGGAATAAACTCTTGAGAAGTGGTGTGTGTGGAGTGGAAAAACAGGTAAAATAAGGCCCAAATATGTCGCAGTCATCGATCTCTTGGTAACAATTTGAAAACAATGGAAGGCACTCTATTATATATGTTAACTAAAATGTTCACAGGGGATGTATGATGACAAAGGATATAGAGCAAGTTGTGTTTGTTGCCATGACTACATCGATAATTTTGACAAGATTTGAATCTAGTTGATAACTTTAAAGTTTAACTAAGTCTTGTGCTTTTAGTCGTCTTTTTATGTGTGATAGCGAGGTGTGTGCAGATATTGTCTGTCTGTCTCTGATTGTCTCTGTCTCTCTAACTCTCGCGCGGTCTCTGACTGACTGACTGTCTGTCTGTCTGTCTGTCTGTCTCTGATTGTTTCTTACTACTATCTATATTAACACTAGAGACCAACCTTGACTCAACTGGTTGAATTGAATTGAATGTTTTAATCATTTTTTCATATCCTACATTTTACAAAACTTGATAGGTCAAGGTAGACAACAAAGCAAAAACTTGCAACCGTGCCGTGTCAAGGTTAAGTCAGTGAAAAATCGTGACAACAGTTTCATTTGAGTGAAATTTAATGCCGTGGGCATGTACATGTATTGTATATTTATTTGTCGGCACAAACCTTGGCGACAGAAGAAAACATACATTCAACACACCTGACATTTTGATCAAACAGATTCTCTTTTTTCGCTATTAGAAGTCTGAGATGAAAAGGAAAATATATGAAAAGGAATTCTTTTTGTGAGGAAACGAAATAAATATGAACGAACCAGGGTCGTGATCGGTGCAGGTGGACACCTTGTCTTTAACTAGTCCCCATTTTTTGTCAATATTCAATAGCTAAAATCCAAATAAAATGTTCGTTAATTCTAATTGTGATAGATGTGATTAAAAGGTGTGATTGAATAATTCACAAAAAGATCCAGAATTCAACTATGGGTTGGTTTCTACATTATTGGTACCCAAAAAGTTTTTTCATCAAGTAATTATATATTAAGTAATATGTGTAGATTGAAATTACTTTCCTGAACTTTCTAAGCAGCTTTACTTATCTTTTTTCCCTCCATTAATTAATCAGTATTTAAAGGGTTTGGTGAGTATTTGTAAAAAAAAAAAAAGTTTTGTGAAGTCTCGCAAGAAATAGTGATTGTGGAAACTGGCATCAACTTAAAAAGACGATATAAAACTGTTCTTCCAATCTGGTGGTGTACTACAAATATTTTGGAGCTAAATGTGTCCAACACAAAAGAGATGACCATTGACTTTCGTCGAAATGCAGTGCCCATTGTGATTAATTAATGGTGAGCCTGTTGAACAGGTGGTGTCTTACAAATATCGTGGTTTGAACCTTGACAACAAACTCTCATTTACACATCATACTACAGCTGTCCAAAAGAAATGCCAAAGCGTTTACATGTGCTTCGCCGGTGACGCTCTTTCAACATAGATGCTAAACTGCTTCTGCTACTCTATCGTAGCATTATTGAACCTCTTTTAACTTATTGTAACATCTGTTATTTCCCTCTGCTCTCTGTTGTCAATCGAAATAAACTTCTGAAAATTTCTTTCACTGCTGCTAAAATTGTGGACATGCCTACTCCTGCTCTCTCCGATCTTACTGATCGTGCAATACTGCGCAAGGCACGTGTGATTGCTGTTGACGACAAACATCCACTTTATGCATATTTTGATATTCTCCCATCTGGCCGAAGATACTGCTGTCTTAAATGCTCCAAAGTTCGTTACAGCAAGAGTTTTGTCCCGTCAGCCGTCAGATTGTTAAATCAATGCTAAGTTGTATTTGTGTACTAAGTGTATTTGTATTTGTATTTGTATCTGTATCTGTATCTGTATCTGTATCTGTATTTGTATTTGTATTTGTATTTGTATTTGTATTTGTGTAGTTGTGTCGCTTGGACTTTTGTGAGTTGTATACTACATATCCTTGAGGACCAATAAATAAATAAATAAATAAATAAATAAATAAATAAATACTACTACTACTACTACTACTAATAATAATAATAATAATAATAATAATAGTAATAATAATAATAATAATAATAATAATAATATATTGGCAGAATCTTAAGATTTAACGATGTAGGTTTGTCATCATACTTAACAATGTTAGCACCCAAAAGAAATATAATCTCACTAAGCTTACAACACAGTACAATGCTTGCAATATCCAACAAAGTTTCTTTGGCGTCTCCAGAAGAAATGGAAGCTCGTATGATCATTACGTCATAACATAATGCCTAAAAAAATATTTGTTTGGTTCTGGTTACCCGACCCTACCTAGCTTTCCACTGCCGACCCTAAACTTTTTTTGTACGTATTCGAGAAAAAATAAACAAATTCGCAAAAATTGCGAAGTCTCACGAGAAATAGTAGATGCGGAAACTGACATCAACTTAAAAAGACAAAATAAAACTGTTCTTTCAATCTGTAATGGCTGTACATCTGATGGTAAGAAATAAATAACACAGAGACCATTTGGAAAACCTAAAGTAGACACTCACACAGAAAGAAATTAATGAAATAAAATAAAAAGCTACCTACCTCACCTATTCTAAAGATTAGTGCAATCGGAACCACACATTTTTTTATTAGGCCTAATAAGTCTGTGGTGGCTCCTTTTCCATCGCACTGTTGGTTGAGAAGTGAGAAGCTATATAAGTACTATAGTATTCCTATATAAGTACTATATAAGTACTATAGTATATATATAGTATTCAATTTGAACTTTTGTTCCAAACACAACTAGAAAATTTACCTGAAATTTTCGACTGTACACTTCAGTCTTTGTCAACAGATTGACCCACTATTCAGCACACGTGACCTTACAGGACACGTGAGCCTAATAAGGGGTCAAAGGTGCCTGGAAGTTTGTATCGTCCCCCGTCTCTGTTTAGTGATGGTTTGAGTGCTCGGATGTAAATAGCTTCTTTCACTCCCCGTTCAAAATATCTGGTTTCAGTGTCCAGTATCTTCACTTCATTTATGTTAACCGAGTGACCGGGTGATTCAATGTGGATGTGTTGGGAGACCTCTGATGTGCTGGAACTAGGTCTTCTGTGTTCCAAAAATCTGGTCTTGAGTGATCTCTCAGTTTCCCCTATATATGAATCTTTGCATTGGCCTGTGTTGGTCTGGCCCTGGCAAGGAATTTGGTACACTACTCCACATACATGTTCCTTTTTTGTATTGCTCGGTTAGCTTACACTGTACATCAACATCTCCCGACGAGTGATTTACTCACGAAACAGGCTTGTAGAGACGAAAAACCCGACTTGACTTTCTTCTACCCTCAACATATACTCCGCTCTGCGTGCAGACGTATCGAGCACTGTACTACGGACAAATCTTACCACTGACTTCCTATATATATATATATATATATATATATATATATATATATATATATATATATATATATATATATATATATATATATATATATATATATATATATATATATATATATATATATATATATATATATATATATATACATATATATATTACTATTTTACTATCCAAAAAAATAAGCAAAAATAACATTTAAGTTGATCACAGCCTCGAATAATATTCCTAACTTTAAATTCTAAAATGTGCATTAGAAACACACTGAACAGGTTATGTCTTCTCTCGAGACTTTTATACAAATATGCCAAGCAAGACTTCTTTTTTTAAGTCTCAAACGCAAAATAATTTTAAAAGTCATCGTAGGCTTCCTTCCTGCATCACAGTCAAATAATATATTATAACCAATGGCTACAGGCACGCGGTGCTCGTTAGAAGAAAGATGATATACATGGTCGTCTTCCAGCCCTATATCCCCTTCCTTTCATACTCATCATCTAAAATATTGCTTTTAAAATATACCAAAGAGTAATACACTAATGACGATGATACCTTGCTTTTGTCTGTACCTTTGACAAATAAAGAATATTTTGGTTTGCGGTTGCCATGGAAATCGGGAACTCTGACGTTAAGCGTAAGCTGAAAGAAAACAGAATTGTGACCTATAAACTGACATTAAGATCTCACCAGTATAAAACTTGCTTGGCTCGGTTAGCTTACACTTACCTAGCCAGCTCTGACTCTAGGTACTTCTTACTGCGTTTCCATAGTTTAGATATTTGATCAATTCATGGTGTGCTTTCTGATTTCATAATCTGTTTCAATATCGAAGGTTTTGGTTCTTGAAAGGAATAAAGCGATATTATTCATAGCATGCTTCAGTATTCTACATCATATCTTGTTTGATTTTATCTGTGATAATTGAAAACAATTTTTTTATCATAAATCAAATTTTACAGGAAATATGGATTTCGCTTTGTTTGAGTTCTTTTTCACCCACAAAGATGTGATTTTGAAACTATTAACGTTAGGCACAAAAATTACATTTTCATCTTCAGAAATATATAGCTATTGAATATTACGTGTGTGGTTGTTTTTCATGCAGCTAAGTTGCATAGGATATTTTGCTTGCAGTTGGAAAGAAAGTCGCTTTGAGATGCCGCAACAAGAAGATGTACTCAAAAATGAAACATTGCGTAAATTGTATAGAAAAGACCTTCTCGGTGATTTTTTTAAATGTCAAACGAAACAAGATATCACAGGTGTAAAAAACAAACCATACTCTTTATAGAGTCTCCACTCGCCTTCTTTTTATAAATCATTATAATGATGATTTTTTTTCACTGAAACCTTTGCAAAGGGTAAAGAGAAGACGTTGACACATGCATCGTCCTGAATATTGAGAAATTGTGTAAGGTAAAGTTTTTGCATCTAGGGGCAATGAAATAATCTGATGGTATTAGATTTCTGATTGAGTTGAATACGTTTATCACAATGTAGGAAACAAATTGGTGTTTTTGCCCTTTACTCCTTCGCCATTGTGACGGAATTGCATGGAAAATCCATTGCCAAGAAGATGATTAAGATTGTATCCAATTTCTGAAAACTCATCCCAACCTTTCAACTGATTTTCCTCGTTGAAAACATCTACAATATAAACTGTACTTTTTTTTTTAAAAAAGTCACTAGTATTTCTGGAATAAAAATTACAAGGTCTATTCTCAATCAAACATTCAAGTATTTCCTTGTTAAAGCTTGGTAATGCAATCGGTGCTAAATCAACTTTACAGTCACAACGCAAAACAGATTTTCCCGCAAATAGACCTCAGAAAGAAATCTGTGTAATTGACTTACAAAGGTGTGTGACTTCATTTTAGTAGTATGTAATCATGACATTTGTTCTAAAGACTATATTCTGATAAAATAATTATGTTAATCATACCCAAACCTTAATTTCCACAATCAGAGAATTTCTGTCTTGATCCTTGACAATTAGTTCTTAATCTCCAATATTTTTCTTCTTCCAGACTGGGAAAATACGAGTGACCTAAGGTGTCTTTGTAAGGCCTAAACAAATTAATTGTTTGGTTCCGGTTACCTGACTCCATCTAGCTTTTCACTGCCGATCCTAAACTTTTGTTCACATATTCAAAAAAAAAATAAAGTCTCAAAAAATTGTGAAGTCTCACGAGAAATAGTGGATGCGGAAACTGACATCAACTTAAAAAGACAATATATAACTGTTCTTCCAATCTGCAATGGCTGTATCTGATAGGAAGAAAAAAGGACACCGAGACCATTTGAAAAGTAGTGGAAAACCTGAGCTAGACACTCGATAAAAAATATAATAAAATAAAATAAAAAATCTACCTACCCCACCTATTCTAAAATTGGGTAATCGGAACCACACAATTTTTTTATTAGGCCTAACTACGAGTCGATAGATGAGTAGTGACATCCCTTAGGTCACGAGTATTTTGCGGCTGAATAAAGCAAAATATTGGAGAGTAACATAATTATACTAGCGCCAGTAACAGCAAAGAAAAAATTGGGGAAAGTAATGGTAATTTCGAATTGTTTGATTCATAACTACGAACACAGCAGATGGGCGTTGTCCTGAAATAGCACGACCAGAGTATATATTCCATATTTTCTGTTCTAGTTGGCTCGAGCATGGTATAATGAATATACTTGATCGTTAATGATTTTAATGTAATTTTTCTTGTTTTTAACCTAAATTGTGAATCAAATTTGAAAAATTGTACTTCATAAACCTCAGAGATTATACAGGCGGCATACAGCTGCAATAGTAATATCCTGTACTATCATATGAATAGTCTTGTAATACTTTGAGAAGGGTCATTTTAGACTCATATCCAAATTTACCCCGACGTCATATTTGCAATGTTGAACTATAAGTACGACGATGGCCTGAACCTTTGAAACAGCCAATTAAGTGAAATTAAGTTTCGCAATCCTTTCATTCCATGATCAATGAAAGGTGATCAAGATGTTTTTCTATCTTCCGCATTGCCGATGACACATCAAAATCAATATGAGATTTAATATATTGAAAATAAATGTGGTGCAATATTGTTCTAAAATGCACATCAATAAATGATTATGGCCCAATTGGAAGGTGAAATCACATGCGTATGTGTATGTATGTGTGTGTGTGTGTGTGTGTGTGTGTGTGTGTGTGTGTTCGTGCGTGTGTGTATGTGTGTATGTATGTATGTATGTATGTATGTATATATGTATGTATGTATGTATGTGGGGGCGTGTGTGGGTGTGTGACACGTGTAGTTATGTAATGTATGTATGTATGTTATCATTATTATTTCTTTAATTCAAGATGTCCAATAAAAAAAATAAAACATGCAAACACAAAGAAAAAAGACAGACATAACAATATTAAACTAGCAACTAACTTGTACTATACATTACAATCCTACACTTTCTCAAAAGTTTGAACGAAAATAGGCATCAGAATCAATGCAGATTCGAATTAAAGTGTTTTTGGTGACTCTCTACAATACGTCTGTTAAATGTATACAGCAACTTTCGGCGGAGCGATGAAAACTTCAAAATATCACAGGTTACACAGATATTACTAATGACATTGTATGTATGTATGTATGTATGTATGTATGTATGTATGTATGTATGTATGTATGTATGTATGTGTGTGTATGTGTGTATGTATGTGTTTATTATTACGTTTGGCGCATGGTAAACATGATTCGAGTTTATATTGACTATTACTTACTATTACATAGGCCTTTGATAAATTCATATCCTGTCACGTACAACTTCGTTCAACTAAATTACAACGATAGTGCAATGCTTAATATAAGCGAACCAGGTACATGTATATGCATTTCAATTTCCGCCCAGACGTCAGTTCAAGTCAGTATATGATACTGTACTCTTGGTTTATGTTATGTTCAGTCTTTCGTCATTTTGTACTTTTTCAATATTGATGTTCGTAAAGCAATAGCAAACTTGGTTGTTGAAGACCTCAGAGAGGTAAACTACATTTACTATTCATGCAAGATTATCTAAGAAAGCTTAAGCTTATCAAGTGCAAAACAACGGTCCTCGATAAACTGTCACTACTTTATAAGAACCCATGCTAGATAGTATTTCATTGTAATATTCATTAATATTGCGTATGCATGCAGACATATTTTTGTGATTTGCAGTCATTTGAATATATTCTGCCAATTCTAAAAACGTACATAGAACTTTCAAGTGAACCCAGTTCACCACCCTTTATTGTTTACTTTTTCATATGCAGTTGTTGATATTGTCATCGTCGTCGTCGTCGTCGTTGTTGATGTTGTTGTTGTTGTTGTTGTTGTTGTTGTTGTTGTTGTTGTTTTTATGATTGCTTCGATGTTTTATGCGGCTATTGCTATTACTTTTTATTATCTCTTTGCTTATAATCGCATCAAGTGTTCAAATCAGTGAAAGAAGACAGAGTAACAATAATCCTGGTAATAAAACTGGTCTTACTTTTATCATTGTATTCGAGCTGGTCTTATTTTTATCATTGTATTCGAGCTGGTCTTACTTTTATCATTGTATTTTTAAATCATTTGTTATATATTTTATTGTGAAGCGGTTTGTTATTGTTTTGATGGAAGTCGCTATAGAAAAATAAAGTATTATTATTATTATTATTATTATTATTATCCCCAAAAGAAAACGACTGGATGGGACAAGACATCTCATTCAAATAACCGGTTGTCAATAAAAGCAGACAAAGTGTAACTACCGATCGAAAAGCCACGGGTGAATACACTATTTGGTCACATGACATTAAAAGCGTGAGTGGGATGATTATGCTAATTGAGACAATGTTTTCTAAATGTATTTGAACAGTTTTCGTGACATTTTTTTGTAGATGTATAAAAATAAACTGCCATAACCATCACTGTATCAGTGCCTAAGCAGTTATCTGCGTTAGACGGTTGGGTTCACGCCTTGAGTAAGGAGAGAATTGCCAGAGCGTAACCTTTCCTGACGATTGCTACAAATGCAAGTGAACGGTTCCGCTAAATTGTTTTCGACAAGTATCATATCCTCTTTGCATTTTACCACAGTGACTGTCTCTTCGAAAAGGAGAAGAAAAAACAGCTATGTAGTATTATGCATTCGATGATATTTTGTGACCCACAGTACAAGCTGATATGATTGCTTAGTGCAATGCGGCAATGAAGTATGCAAGGGAATACCGCCATAAGCATAGAATTCTCGTGACTTCGTCAACAAAGTTGTGATCATTCTCTGGCAAGATTACATGTGGAGAACGAAAGTAGAGTAACTCTAAATATCTCGCTAATTGTCCAACAGACCTTTTGTGGTGGAAACTGCAAAGCAGTACTATATGTTATTCATTGCTTCGCTGTTGTGTCTCCGAGCTATTCATTGGGCAAATATATATGTTGATCCATGAGAAATAATGCGAGCAATTATTGCGGAACCGAGCATACTGTGATCGTCACAGTTCAAGCTACGACGTAGGAAGCTTCTATATGCTACAATTATCTCGAATAGGTATATAGTTAGTCATTGTAACTCTTGTTATTCCCTAGAGGGGTCTCAAAGTATGTGAAGTACGGTCGACCTAAAGCGTGCAATATTTAAAAAAAAACGTTCCTAGGAGAGAGACTGGTGAGAACTTCAAAGAACTAGCGATAAAGTCGAAGACACACCTAACTGCGGACTCATCTCCACTGGGTAGAGGTGGAACGCGTGCGTAAATCGTTCACAAGAAAATAGTTCACCATAAACGTATTGCATGTAAGAGTTTGTGTCAAATAGTCTGCAGTTGCAAGCCTGAACTGACGCCCTTTGAAATGAAGTTGACAGTTATATTGTTGGTGTTTACGTTTGGAAACATAACACTAACCCACTCAGCCTCAGGTAAGTTCGTACCTTTACTCAACTTAAATCTGTAAGAAGCAAAGGTTTATTCATTCAATGGTTACCGTTTATCATTTCATTTGTCATTTAGCAGGATAAGATTCTCAAGTTTAAACAACGATAGCGGACAGCCCTCATGATCAATCAGCTTGAATCTTTCTAGAGTTGAAGAGAAAGGCTAATGAGGTGTGAACACTTCACAAATTTCTAAGAAATGAAAACCTCAAAAATTGAAATTACACGGAAATGTGTTTGTCATATCATATTATTGACATCGAAACCCTTCTAAGTATCAGAAATGGATTCTGGATCCGCTGATGTTCATAACATGGAGCGTGCTCACAAAATACCCCAATAGTTTGTGATTTTATTAAGAAGAGAAGTGTTTTTGAAGAGTGTGAGTTCCCGTGTGAATTATAGCTATAAACATTTTAAAGAGTTTTGCTATATAAACACCTGCTGTTTGATATGACATGTTTCCTTCGATGGGTTATACAGCTACTTGCTGATTTTGTCAATAGTACACTTTTCCTCTTCACTTGCCATATGGCATTATCACATTGAACGCTTCACTCAGTCTGTAACAATTCGTAAAAACATAGAATATTGAGTTTGCGTCTTAAGTAACCACAACGTTCGTGGTACATTAGATAACCCTATATGCCTTCCAACCAGACTTAATATGTTACAACAAAAGCTTTCGATCCGTGCTATGTACCATCATTGGATTTTTCTCCAAATTATGTAACATATCGACAACATTTGAAGACGGTAATCAGGTTTATTTAACATACATAAGAAAATTGAAATGTTGGGAGGAGCGTCGAGTTTATCAGATTTTAGTGAGAAACTGGCATATTCAAAGAACGACACGTTATAATTAACGGGCGAAAATCTTTTGTCTTGTGTTTATTTGTAATGTACGTTTGTCTCGTTATGTATATTTAGAATAGTTATAACATCAAAAGATTGTATGAAAGGGTTTGAATTTTCATTTCGCTAATAAGAATATAAATCCGTATCATTATAATTCACAGTTTTGCAGACAAAATTGTATACACAAGATATACATGTCACATTTGCTTAGCAGAAGAACGTACGAGCCCTGCACATTCATTCTCCAAAGACCTCTAATTGGCAGTTTTCTGAAACTTCTAAGAAATACGTGACAGAAATTGACACAACAAATACAGAAATTCAAGCTTACAGAAGAATGACATCGTGAACGCGATAAAGCGTCCTACTCGAACATTTGTTCTTCTTAAAAGCGGTCCATTCTTATCAACGAAAAGATATGACTTAAGAGGTGAGGCACTTTGCAATAATGTAGTGCTCTTTGTTAATTGATACAATTTGTAGATATGCAAAGGGATTTGGCAAGCAAACTGAACTAATGTATAAAACTACTCCAGCATAGCTCATGACGTAATCGACAAGAAGCAAACAAGATTCAAACATGTTTTTTCTTTCGATTAGAAATTATACGGGTGTGATCGCGTTCTCCAGTTTTATAATGTACACATTAAAGTCATCAATTCAATTTATCGCCAGGTTTTATAATTTAGTCTCGGACTAATATCATTGAACTCACAGAAAGAGAGTAATTAAAATATTTTTTTTAAAATAAAAGACACTGTTACTACATATATGCATTAAGACAGCAAAAACATCAAGATTACAATGATATGAAACTATTGCACAGCATGAAGCAACAAAAAACAGTAAGTGGGTTCTGTTTCATAGAGCACATGGCTTTACATAAAAAGCATTTTCAAAAGTACTGTTGTGATATATTTCTATATAACAAAACAACAACACGCATGCATGTCATTACATTCTCCCAGGAAGTTGAGGAAGTATAGAGGACCGCTGTGCTGCCATTGATCCGTGATATGTGATAGCGGCGAGTTCAAAATGACAAAGCGTCTCACCCCTTACCTTTTTGTTCTTACATTGTTAATATGGGACTAGATTCTAAGATTGTGACTAATATGTCTTTGAATGTGTGAATAGATTTCAAATGAAAGGTGGTGATAACCTGTTCACGTTTTTGAAGACCTTCCTTAATGGTTCTAGTGTAGGTAAATGTGCTTTCAGTAATATAGCAGTGTACCTTAGACTAAAGACATTGTAGTAAACAAATTTCAACACCAACACCACCACCCCTCCCCTCACTCCCACTCTATCCCGTCTGTAATAAACGTAAGTCATCCTCTGTTCATCGACAATACGACAAAAATTCCATACAAGATAGGAGTCCTAAAAATGTAGAAAACTTTGGAAAATCCTAAATCTAGATGTTTTGGTCGAGCCCCAACCTTTATATGGTAAACGAAAATATGAATTACATATCGGCAGATTAAGTTATCGTTGGTGAAAAACAACAATTAATTACCAAAGATTAAATTGTATTTGGTTTGGTTTCACATTTGATCTAAACATGAACTGTAACCTTATAAGAACAAAGTGACATGCACACAAAGCTCAGAATGTCTTGTGCAGTAACAAACGAGAACACTCGAATAAGTGCATACCCTACAGATACAATGCCATCTAAATAATTAACTATGTTTAGCAGAGGACGTCGTAGCTGTTGGCGGAAATGATATACAAGTTATTTTTTTTATCCTGCGAACACTGTGTTTTAATCAAATATCACTCCAAATCAATCTACTAAGATTAAATTCATGGATAAGAAAACAAGTCATTACCCCCCCCCCCCCCCCATCCAATTCCAGATCGATGTCAAATGTATTGTAACTCCTTAGTGATATACTTATACATGTACAAATGAAATATTCAATTCCCTTTGAACATCTCCAGTAATCAGAGAATGTTTCAAGCCCAGATGTTTTGTTTAAGTGACCAAGTAGGCCAATCCACAGGACCAGACAACACTAAATACGCAATGCGTGGACACGTAGACTGCAAATCAACAAAGATGGCGTACGATCGAATGCAGAACCAGATATCATCAATATGCAACAACAACAAAATGGAACTGGCACCGAATCATCTCAATTCACCACACCACTCCTTTGTTCATATACCAAATATTCGGACTGGAAATGATCTGGCCGCAGAACAAAACATGCAACACTAACTATACAGACGTGATAGTTTCTATATTAAAAAACTCAACGCCTATGGCTTAATGGCATCAACCGAAAACAATAGCACCCATTGAAATTGAAATAATATATTTGGACACGTGACTGGACATATGAGTAATAGTGTTATGGATTGGGCCTACTGAGGAAGCTCAGTGGTGTATATACAGTGTATATATATATATATATATATATATATATATATATATATATATATATATATATATATATATATATACATGACCTAACTACAATTGAAGCCAAAAAACCTGGAAGAGACAATCGTCTAGCTCAACAATACTGTAACAATAGTTTTACACCAATCTTCCCAATAGGGCTACATTGTCTTTCCTAGCGTATAACCATCTCATAGGAGGTCGTTGCCAAAACACCCATAGTGTAACATCAAAATATTCCGACATCGCAAATGACTGAATCATTGCCTTAATCAAAACTGATAATTTAATATATATATATATATATATATATATATATATATATATATATATATATATATATATACAAATGTATATATATATATATATATATATATATATATATATATATATATATATATATATATATATATATATATATATACACACACACACACATATATATATATATATATATATATATATATATATATATATATATATATATATATATATATATATATATATATATATATATATATATATATATATATATTAGGGTAATGGTGCCACATGCAAAGAATATGAAGTAATAATACTAATATATGTGCAGCCTAGTATCGAGTGCCAGACTCGTGGCTATACGTGTAGTCATTAGTCTGAAAAGTGAGACTATGTACAGGGATATTATTTGTTAGAATTTTATCGCGCTTGGCGACGGTTTTTTCTTCTTCTCAGGTGTATTGGATTTAATTGTGTCTGCCTTTTTCGTATACATAACTACAGATCTATGTAATACAAAATATATAAAGACGGTGTTAAAAATTAAACAGTTATATAGACTGACAACTAATATAACCCGATTACATCGATGACAGGCGTGAGGAACCAGGGTAAAAAAACGAAATTTCCTCTAAATTTCACCTTATACCTACTTAACATCCGGTTTATTCTGCACACCATCTTCTTCTGAATGCTTTCATCTTGTAGCTTGCTGTTTCTCATTACAACACATACATTACTCATTACGATACACTGAGGCAATCACAAACATTGTGTAAGATTTGGTCTTCTTTTATTTTATTTTACAATGTAAATGGCCTCTCTGATTGAATACCTCTGATTACGAGTTATTCTAGAATTGAACCAGGGTAAAGACTACGTAGTCTTTAAAAGTCAAACCGCCTGTCTATCCGTCGTGTACCCCTACATCTGAGACTGCTATTATGGGAAAATATAAAACAGATTGGCAAGGAAAACTTTCAATTTATTCGAATAATCGCCTAGAGCAGTCACTATCTTTTGCATAAAGATGCATAAATATATTCCCTGAATTGACAGACAGTGTGTAGTTTTATACACTGAATACAGTGTCTGCAGCTAATAAATATACTCTCTGAATTGACAGTGCGTTGTTCTGTACAGCGTCTTCAGCTAATCGTCTCCATAACAACAACAATAGTAGCACTCGTTGTGAAATAACAAAACTTGTGATTTCGATCAGAAAACCACAGACAATGGGGGAAACTCATCCTCATTGTCGATGCAGAAACATATATTTAACAAAATGATGATGCTATCCAGAAAGTAGAGTGCGTATAGATGTAAGATAGAGTGAAGCGTCAACTGTCACATTACTGGGTTAGTGTAACACTGGTACACAGTTATCGAAACAATACTTTCAAGCTAATATGTGTATATTTCATAACATTATAACATCATGCGTGCACGCACGCACGCACGATTATAAGCCTGAGACATACAACGTACAGATTTCTGATATTGTTACAATTAACTCAACTTGTCGTCCAAGTACTACCTAGCTTCGAACAAGACTATATCGGCTAATATGTATACACGATCTTATCTTTGAATATAAATGAACAAGTTATTAATACGGCATAATAACATATTACTAAAATACCATCTTATCTGCTTTCCTCTGTTTTAGCCTTAAAAAACAGTCTGTGTGCAGTTGACACGTAAGGAAGATTATCTTTATTCTTCAAAATGAAATATTAGTTTGAAATGGTTTAGTATAGATTCATTTTCCCCTTTTACATCGGCTAACTGATGTTTTTAACTGGTGCACATTCCGGCAATTTCTAAATTAAATCACGAACGAGAGTCCAACAACAGTATATTCCACGTGACAAACGCCTCAACTGCAACATCTTTGAGGGTATAAATTGTAAGCGTCAAGCAAAGCAACGTCAGTATTCTTAATCCGATCATTAACACCTTTTATCATAGACGTTGCATATTGCCAATATGTTTTCCATTGTGGTCTGAGCCTGTATCCAGCCGCCATTTCTTGCAGAGATTAGACACGCATTATAAATCATTTTTATCATTATCATGATCATTATCATTAGAATTATAATTATCAGCAGTATTATCATTATCATTATCATTAATATTACCATTAGCATTATCGTTATCATTACAATTATCATCAGTATTATCATTATCATTCACATTATCATTATCATTAGCATCACTAACATTAACATTATCATTATCATTATCATTAGCATCTCTAACATTATCATTATCATTAACATTACCATTAGCATTATCATTATCATTATAATTATCATCAGTATTATCATTATCATTATCATTATCATTATCATTATCATTAACATTATCATTATCATTAGCATCACTAACATTAGCATTATCATTAACATTATCATTAACATTAGCATTAGCATTATCATTATCATCAGTATTATCATTATCATTAACATTATCATTACCATTAGCATTATCATTATCATTAGAATTACCATCGGTATTATCATTAGCATTAACATTATCATTATCATTAACATTAGCATTATCATTATCATTAGCATCACTAACATTAGCATTGGCATTAGCATTATCATTATTAGCAGTATCATTATCATTAAAATTAGCATTAGCATTAGCATAAGCATTATCACGAAGTACAAGAAATGACTATGAAAGCTCGTGGTATTCTTTGAATGCATGATTTGATTTCCTTGTACAAAACATATATTACAAGTCTTCAGCCCATTTTACATCTATTGGAACCGGAACTGTTTTAAAATCAATATTAAACTACTCGAACGATGGTTCATATGAATAACCCTCAAACAAAAAATGACAACACTTTTATGATCAACAAAGCACAAACAAACAAACAAACACACACACACACACACACACACACACACACACACACAATATGAATAAAGGAATATTGTACACACATTACCCGGTTATGAGGGCACTAATCCCTTCCCCAAGGGCTGTTATGTACATAACAACATGTAGTAAATTGTTACATAACAGCACGAGGGATAATATGACATCTATAAGTGCCCGAATAGGCTAGGAAAAAAGTGTTTTACAACACATCACATTCCCAGATACGTACTCTTTCCAGCATCAAAATAAATCACCAGTAAGACTCCCGTGCTACTGTGAGCTAGGGAAAATTAGAAAACGAATATTACCCTAGACATGCAAATCCACTAGGGATCATTAGTACATACACAGTAGTCCATTCTACGAGACATTGCCTATGCCAATCACAGAAGACTGTATGAAAATGTTGTGTTACAAAAGATTTTATTTTGCGTCAGTTTGCCTTCTGATTTTCACAGATGATTCTGCATGGTCTTTTAGGTGAATTTCTAAAATGTACACCACACACACTAGTAGATCAAATCTGAGATTCACTGTTTACGATCACAAGATGTACTTGAAACTTACAAAATATGTATGTATGTTTGTTTGTTTGTTTGTATGGTTGGTTGTTTTGATAATTAAAAAGTAATTGTAGGGTTATTTAAGATTTTTGATTTATGAAATAATTTTAATTCCTACTTAAAAATCATGTGAAACAATATAAACCAAGTCCTTGTTTGTAACGCTTTTACACTGCAAGAGATAGATTATAAACGTGTAAAATTTCATTTTTATTATCCGTATAAAAACAAACTTTCTACACATTCTTTTTTCTAGTTTTTACCTCCCGTAAGGGTACGGGAGGTATTAAAAGGGAAATGTCTGTCTGTGTGTCTGTCTGTCTGTGTGTCTGTGTCATCATTTACTAAAAATCGGCTGGCTCAATTGTAATGAAATTTGGAATATATAATCTTTAGGGTAATGGCTAGACCTGATTAGGTTTTGAGCCAGATCTGTTAATGTTTAATTAGAGAAATTTGCATATTAATGAAATCAACTAATTATGCAATATTTTAAGACTGCATACTTCAATTTCAATATAATTTAGTATATTCGTTAAACATAACAACATACATTTGTCCTATAAAATTCGTTGATGTACCTTACAGCGTTAATGAATAATTTGCATAATTAATTATTTTTGGTAATTAGGCTTTATCTTAAGAATGCATCCTTCAAATTCAACATAATTTAGAACATACGTTAACCATAAGAAAACACATATGTCCTATCAAGTTTGTTGATGTACCTTACAGTGTTAATGAATGATTTGCATAATTAATGATTTTCGGTAATTAGGCTATATCTTAAGAATACATACTTCAATTTCAATGTAATTCAGTACACACGTTAACCTTAACAATCGCATATGTCCTGTAAAGCTTGTTGATGTACCTTACAGTGTTAATGAATAATTTGCATAATTAATGATTTTCGGTAATTAGGCTATATCTTAAGACTGCATACTTCAATTTTAATACAATTTAGTACATATGTTAACCATAACAAAGCGGATATGTCCGATAACATTTTTGATATAGCTTACAGTTGTAATGAAAAATTTGCATAATTAATGATTTTAGGTAATTAGGCTATATCTTACGACTGCATACTTCAATTTCAATACAATTCAGTACATACATTAACCATAACAAATTGTGTATATCCTATAATGTTAGTTGATGTACTTTACAGTGTTAATGAATAATTTGCAAAATTAATGATTTTCGGTAATTAGGCTATATCTTATTAAGACTGCATACTTCAATTTCAATACAATTTAGTGCATACGTTAACCATAACAAAGCAGATATGTCCTATAAAACTTTTGATATAGCTTACAGTTTTAATGAAAAATTTGCATAATTAATGATTTTAGGTAACTAGGTTGTATCTTAAAAATGCAAGCTTCAAATTTCGTATAATATGATACATATATCAACCATAATAATACGCACCTTTCCTATGAGGTTTGTTGCTACAACTTTTACCTTTAATGAGTATTTTGAATAATGAACGATATTCAGTAATTAAGCAGTATCATACACTCTTACATACATTAACCTAAGAAAGCACGCTTGTCCAAAAACAAAGCCTGTTACCAATGTTTTTTTAATTTAATGAGTTATTTGCATAATTAGTGATTCCCTTACGGGAGGCATTCAGTTTAAATCTGGTTTGTATTGAGTTACAAACATGGATTTTGTCAATGTTGTTTCACATCGATGTTTCAAGTAAGAAGCCATGATAAAATTGTTTTATAAATCAAATCACCAACATAAATGTCCAATCCTCATCCAGATGGTCACTTTAAACACATGCTTCCCTGTATTTAGGTCGCCAAAACGTTGCCCTTGCTGTTTCAATGTAATTCAATTTTAATCAGCTACTGGTCAGACAAACACACCGACAGACCGACAGACAGACCGACAGACAGACAGACAGACAGACAGACAGACAGACAGACAGATAGACAGACAGACGGGTTGCAAGTACCGCACAAAAGACATCAATTTCGCTACAGCTTCCACGGTTGAGTATGAAACTGTTAATAAGACAATGTTGTATAGAAACTTGACAACTGTAAGCTCAATAATTTAAACTTGTTGAGACATAATTGGAATTGATGTTTGGTAGTTTTAGCGAAAAATGTGATGTTAAGCTTGTAATGACGGGTAATCATTTTGTGGCACGTTTTCCTGCTATTAGTTTATTATATTAGTTTAGCATGTTTGAATTAACCTTCCGATGTTGCCTAAAGAGGGACACGTGACCTAATTGTTGTTCGAATATCAGTTCGCAAATTGTATGTGCATTACCAGGGGTCGTTTTTGTAGTTAATACTGCTGATCTCTCTAATCTCTAGTACAAATTGTCTATATTTCACCTCTGAGTCATTAAGCATAGAGCCTAGGGTCTATGCGTTAAGTAATTACTTCACAAGATTGGGTCATTAGAGCAGAGCGTTAATTTGGTAATAGTATTCGAGGCAGTACTGTGACGTGGACTTTTCAATCTGCATTTTATCTGAAACTGGAACATTTTCCATCATCGACAAAAACCAACAATGCACCGCAAATGAAAGTAAACTGTGCGTGCAGATTATACAGTCAGAACGGACACAATTTGTTTCGCGTGAATCTCTCCTGTAATCACTCAAAATTGTTCAATACTGTTCTTTTGAAAAGACACATTATAATGTATTTGACATTGTACCACTAAAGTAAATTATACTAGACGTCCGAGATGCACTACCTCAAAGTGGGTAGCGCCAGTACACTATGTGACCAATGACAAGTACATCCAGTATTATTTTTTTATAACACATCGTTTTCATACAGCCTTAATTGATTGGCTTAGATCGTGTCACGTGGTATCGACTACTAGCCCATCGTGACCCCAATTTGCATACAGAGCGTATGTTAGTTTACTATTTTCCCTAGGGCACAATTTAAGTAGCAGCACGAGACGAGTCCTACCGTTCATTTTCTTTCACTCTTTCACTTACAAAACATTTACGTGCATTACCTGACCGTATTCGGACACTTTCAGCGTCAAGAAATACTTGCTGTATAATAGCCCTCGAGGTGGTACACGTCTGCTGGTGCCCTCAAAACCAGGCAATAAGTGTATTAATTATAATTATACACCGAAATCAATGTTTGCATTATGGTATAAATTATCAAGATTAGTGGAAGGATACACCATCATGCAAATGCAATGGGTAAGACGGTGTACAGTTCCTGAATGATAGGAGTATCATTATGACGTAATACTAAGGGAGCCTTCTGTAATTACAGGGGGACCTGGGGGAAATCGAGACTGGTCTGTTACTTAAAATGTGTCCCTCCCCCGATTCCATTTCCTAAAAAGTGGTCCTCCCTCTGTTTCTTTTCTCTAAAACATTACACTCCCATATGTACAAAAGCAAGTATTTCAAAACTGTCAGATGGAAAGGGACTCGAGTCTCAGAATCAATGGTAAGGGCTCGATCCCGACGCCCCCACCACATACATTGGTGACTTTAAAAGGCGTGGGTTATTCACCACTACTATCACCACAGTCAATTTTGACTATGCGAAGGCACTGGATTAATTAATTCCTGTGTTTGGTTCTAATAAACACAACTAAAGGCCACATCTCCAAAAGACTAGATGAGTCCTAAATATCGACACAATTACTCGCCATTTACAATCGTCATAAAATTCTGGAATTGGCCCATTTGGAGGCTGACGGATGTATACAGCTATGTTCTAAACACAAATCATCGTCTGTCCATCGTCAATGCTAAACAAAAGTATAAGTTCAAAGATTGTACCTCAAAGTATGTCAGATTTCAATCTGATTAAAATCCGATGTGGTGAAAGCGGCTAGATGTCCTTATTTACCTCTATTCATCGTGTTGTGACGTTTGTTTTGTTCGGAGTGATCGCCGCCTTCCCACGATCACTCCGAACAAAACAAACGTCACAACACGATGAATAGAGGTAAATAAGGACATCTAGCCGCTTTCACCACATCGGATTTTAATCAGATTGGTCAGATTTGTACCTCCTATCGGTTTATGTAAACTTTAAGAAGTAAAGTATGATGTGTGGCACTACTCTTGTGTTCGTGGATTGCACACCGTCTAGCCTACCGATGTTAAAGTACATAATTATTGTGAAGATGACGATGGTAGAGTGTCAGGAAGAAGCCATTCTGAATATACCATAGGAAAAACTTCAATAACGTTACACTAATGTGATTCAGGTTTTTGATCTGTCATGTTTAACATCATGCAGTATGAGTCCTTTGTTGTTACAGTGTATGTTGAAAAAAAGCATGGCTCGATGATGATGATGATGATGATGATGATGATGATGATGATGATGATGATGATGATGATGATGATGATATCCTTCTACGCTATGCAAAATTCATATCATTGTCCTATAAATGTCCCATGTTATGTCACATTTTTTGGACAATGATATGAATTTTGCATAGCGTAGAAGGATATCCTCCTCCTCCTCCTCCTCCTCATCATCATCATCACCATCACCATCACCATCATCACCATCATCATCATCATCATCACCATCATCATCATCATCATCATCACCATCATCATCACCATCATCACCATCACCATCACCATCATCACCATCATCATCATCATCATCATCATCATCGAGTCAGTAAGTTTTCAAGTACATTAGTTTGACATGGCTCTCCGTTGTAAGAAGTGCTAAGGGCAAAATTCGAGATTGATATCATTGGTGCGTTAACTAGGAGAATAAAAGTTTTATGCTATCGGTAATCAGACATCCATAGCTACTAGCTATGGGTAAGTGAATGTTGAAATCAGTGCCTGAATCTATGGTGGTTAGCATCACAGTTGACTTTGTATATGCCTTTGATGTAAAGCGATTATTGATTCTGGAAAAAATTTGTTGATATATTACATGGCAATGCTTGCTTGCTCGCTGGAATACCGCATTGTTAATGTAAAGTCGTACTCATGATGTACGATGAATTCAGGTGTGACCAATATCATTGTCAGATGAATAGAGAGGTATTGTAGTTAATACACAATAACTTAAGTGGACTTTGCTGCTGTCACATGAACTGTACATACATTAGCCATTTTCTAAAAGCTGGTTTGTGTAATCATTTTTAGCAGCCGATACATTTGACGGTTGACTCCACTATCTTGTCATGTGGAGTGTTCTTTTTCACTACATTAGTTATCAATATACAGATCAAAGAAGTCAGATATGAAAAGCCGCTTCACACTGTCAAATCTCCACGGCTCCGAGCGACCATTTTGATTGAATCATTAACAGAGCGTAGCATATGCAAGTCAAAAGAAGTTTCATGTTCGTGAGTCTGCGATGTCATGATATCAGCACGGTGTCTTTTCCCGCATGGCACCACTAGAACTATCGCCACAGAAGCCACTCAGAGCCATTGTATTGTTGTGATTTTTTTTGAAAGTCATTCCATTAACCATTAGGACCGGAATATCTTAATCCCCACTAGATGCATTCTTCACTTAATCAGTACCCCCTAACAATTCCTTTCTTTCTTCCTTCCATCCATCCATCCATCCACCCACTGTCACGGTGGTTTCTTTTTTTCAAAACTGAAGAAGGTGATAGTTAGCTATATGTTAGTCGACAGGGCAGACATGTATTATACTCTAGGGTGAATCGTGGTAATACTTTC
>NC_135550.1:16329483-16346983 GCF_964340395.1 Glandiceps talaboti
GGTGATTATATATAACCGCTGAAAATGATCGCTAGATATTGAAAACAAAGGATGGGTTTATTTCATCTAGCATTTCATTGGCTGTTTCGCAATCAATACTGCACTTATGTTGCAATTGGGGGCAAAAATCGAAAGTTTCGGAGCTGGTCTAAAAGTAATCCCCATGAATAGTTTTGGAAATAAGTTAAATAAAAAATAAATAATATTGTACTTCTCAGTATATAGAGATTAATAAGTACATGTATGTTGTGTTTCTGTCACTATATGTTACGAACACTACAAATCGCCACATCTGATCACAGTCTAGGTCACACATACTAGGCCAATCTGGTTCAAATCTGGTGTGGTGAATACGGCTAGATTTCTTTATTTATCCCTACTTTAGTCGTTTAGCGTCGTTTGTTTTTCGATTTTGTTGTAATTCTGGCAGTGCAGTGATCGCCGCCTTCCATAAAACAAAAAAAAATAGACATTTTAATCAGGCTGGCATACTAAATTAGCATGCTAGATTGCTTTTTACTTACAAATGTAGTAGGTATGGGAACATAAAATTTAGTAACATACCAAATCGACTTTACTATATCTGCAATAGCAATGCTGGCTAGCTATTATACCAATGTTATAGAATTTGTCACACGTAGCCGAGATAACTTTGATCACTACAGGGGCAAATTGCTACCTTTAACTCGCTATACAAATTACAATTACGTATCGGGAGCTTGTCTTTTTTTTCACTATCTATAGGCATACAAGCATGGACTTTATGGTGGTCGATACGTGTGGATTACGACCTACCATGAGAATAGGGGACGGAGTGGTGCGTACTGGTGGGAGGCATCCCACACAGATTGTACGCCGGAAGAAATTCGTTTGGCTGGGCAAGGTGCCATTATGGTCAGTCAATCCACCGATACCGAAGACGATGGTGAAAATGTCTCTGGATTGGTAAGCGTTGATGCCATCAATTCAAACCATAAGTAAAGTGATCGTCGTGTTTATTTCCATGTTATCTAATTAGATGAATGCATGCAATACAAAGAAAACTGTTTCAAATGTACGTGTACTGGAGTACATAATATTATACATCTATAAAGAAGTTTTGTTTCAATCTAAGGAAAGTACAAAATGATGCATTGACGTGGTATTCTTTGTTGAGGTCCATTATGCCAGCATACTGATCAATAGGATTACACACAAAAAGAAAAACATGGCACAGTTCACCAATGATCAGTTTGATCACAATAAACATTGCACGTTATAAACAGATGTATATTTCCCACGAAACCCTTCTTACGTTTAAATATCAAACTAAGGGAATGAACATAATTTACGGCAGGGTACATGAGGAGAAAATAGAGAGCACGAAAACATTGGGGTGCGAAGGGATGGATGGGTGGGTGAAAATTATGATTGAACCTCCACCAGATCGTGTAGAAATGTAGAAATGGATTGCTCTTCCCTCCGCTATTCAACATTTTCAAAACAGGAGAATCCACCTACTTCCAATTTGTAAAAAAAAACAAGGCGGAACCTACTAATCAATCGACCCCCCACCCCCACCCCCACCCCCGGCTGGACAAACTGACCGGTCATTACAGGGCTTTTCGGAGAAGCTTGCCCTAGCTGTTAAACGAACTATCAAGATCAGTGAGCATGATCATAAGGTTTCATGTTGTCATATACACATACAAGATAACAAACACACATCACATAGGCAGTGTGGACTCTGTTTAGTTAATGATATAAACAGTAACTGCACAAAGAAATGTTTCAGTTGGCTGCAGACCATGGATTTTGTTTGAACTTCAAGAAACTATACCTCATGCCTATTGAAAATTGCAGTAGTGTGCATGCTGTTACTGTTTATAAGTAAAGAGCCCATATGGTGTAAGTAATGTTGGTGTGTTATCTTTTTGGTGTCTATCTCAACATGAAACCTTGTGATCAGCCTCTCTAATCTTGATAGTTTTGACAAGCTTCTTCGAAAAGAACTGTAATAACAACATCTTGACCGTGACGTTTTCGCAACAAATGCATTTCCTCATTGCATTCTAACTAAATTCAATTGTTCTCCACCGTGCAGGATATACAGCAATGGACAGAAGAATATGCAAATATCTCCGCAAGTCCTTCGTATTCAGCGTATGCTCGGTTTGGTTATGATTCAATGTGGGCAATAGCCTTAGTATTGAATAATTCCATTGGCAAGTTCCCGGATGACAAGACTCTTTCTAATTTCACTTATGAAGACGCAGGCATGGCAGCTGTATTTCAAGAAGAGTTCACGAAACTAAACTTTAAAGGAATATCTGTAAGGGTTTCCGGTTATATATGTTATATAGTAATCGTTTATTCATACATTTTCATAATTGAAGATGGTTATTACGAAGGTGCTCTTGTTTGTCTATTTGCACGTGTGTGTGTGTGTGTGTGTGTGTGTGTGTCTGTGTGTGTATGCGTGTGTGTGTGTGTATGTATGTATGTATGTATGTATGTATGTATGTATGTATGTATGTATGTATGTATGCATGCATGCATGTATGTATGTGTATGTGTGTGTATTTACATGTGTGTGTGTGTGTGTGTGTGCGCGCGCGCGCGCGCGCGCACGCATGCACGTACGTATGCATGTTTACTTAGTGTTGGCGCTTCTCGTAGTGCTACGAGCATACATCATCGGTGTTATTCCCAATTTCTGCCACCATAAATACAATTAGAGGAAATTTAATCTAAAAAAAAGATGGTGTTATCAAGTATTTCAATGACAAATGTTATAGTTTGATGAGTGTTGTATATTTCTATCAAAAGAAGTAAACAAGGTTTATTGATAGT
Source organism: Glandiceps talaboti (assembly GCF_964340395.1). NCBI lineage: Eukaryota > Metazoa > Hemichordata > Enteropneusta > Spengelidae > Glandiceps > Glandiceps talaboti. Next base: position 16,332,316 of record NC_135550.1, read on the forward strand.
CTGTACTGTTATTTTTCTTTCAGGGCCTAACTTTATTTGATTCTGGTGATCGAATTGGTCTAGTCAACGTGTGGCAATTTTCAGGTAATTGTTTTATACACGATTTTCTGTATTATTACTACGTGCCAACATTTATGTCTCCAAGCATTGGATATAAGATATATCTAAAGAATGTCAAAGAAAGTGTATCCAGCGCTTAGACAAAAAGTCGATATTTTCCTTTGATACCGCTTTTGAAAGTAGACACAGGTCGATGTAGACACAGATCGAAACCTACACTGGCTTCATTTGGTCCATTTTCTCTTCATGCGATCGTTTGAAATTTATTTTTGTTTTTTAAAAAGAGACATTGTGCGTCTACCTGTGAATCAGTGATCGATTGTATCCGTACCGTAGGTAGTGTAGTTACAGTTTTAATTAAATCTTGAGCGAAAGCTTGGTGTCGAATCGTGGTATCTCACTTCTGTGAGTATTTTTAGTCAACCTTTTTCTTCAATTTTATAAAACCATCTCACTTTCTGGTCAGACACACTTGACATGGTCGTTGAGAGTCGAGCTGCTTTCAGGCGTGGGTTAATCAACCGTGGATACCATTGTCGTGTTGCAGTCACTTGTCAAAAAAAATACGTGGCTAACGTCGGAAGTGCTATTGTGAGTAATCTTTTCTCTTGTACCGTAAAAATGACGCCCATAGAAAGATTACAAAACATTTAGGATACAAAGTATAGTGAAGACTTAAACAAGATATCGAATGTTTTATAATTAGGTGATATCGAAAAGTCGTATCGTGTTAACGGAAACAACTTGGTTGAAATCAAAGATTGTTATTTGCCTTCTCTGTTCATATTAGGTTATGATGTTTACCACCGAGGTAGTTACGATCCCAACACGGGTCTGTTCACGTGGGAGTCGGATTTCGTTTGGCAAGGTAAGCTTAGATTACTTGCTTTTCATAATAAGCGCATTTCTCCAATAACATGGAATACACTTCCAAGTCACCAACTGGTGTTATGTATTGGTGGCTCGCTACAAAAATAAAAAGTTATACTATTTGTAAATCTAGCTAGCAATCGTTTTATGAAGTAGGAAAACACCTCGACCATTGATCATGAGTTTCTTGGTTTGGGAACTACGCCAAGAAACTCCTCGGTGTTTGTGGTTCTTTATTACGTACATATTGAACCAAGATTCTAGCTAGGCTTGAAGTTGGTTTGGTCTATAACGTTGGTAATAGCCCACTACCAGTCCAGAATCCAGGCTAGTACATATTCATACATGCCTACAAATTTTAACTCGTGTAAATTTGAATGTCAATGAGTGACGTCTGATAATCAGAACCTGTAGCATATTCTCAGTTATATCAACTTTGACATCGTCATCTAGTGTTAGCCTTGAATTGAACTGACTACTAGTACTTCTATAGATGCTGTTTGGCTCTAATAATGTTATTACCGATCGAGTAGAGATCAATGAGCCGTTGCATGTAGAGTAACAAACCCCTGTCCTTTGAAAAACATGTTCCCTATCGCACATAAACAACACAAACAAACAAACAAAAAACAAACAAACAAACAAACAAACAATAAAATTCGGACATTAAAGCTATTCACAAATGGCGTATTTTTAACTTTTTGCTTTTCCCTACAACTTTTGCATATTAGCGACTGGAAACAAATTACAGGGAAAGTGGGCTGGTGTTTTGGGGTATGGTCACTATTTTTCATGCAAAAGTTTGGGAGTCGTTATTTTTTGTGCACTGATAATGTTTATCACAGATATTCTAAAGACAGTGCAGGGGTTGATACATTGTTTTGCAAGGTTTTGGGGGGAGGGAGAGTTCAAGCTTTTTCATGCACCGAACTTCCAGAAAACAGCGCCCCCCCCCCCTTCCTGCTATAATTTATTCCAATCCCTTGGTATTCTATGTATAGAGTGGTAGAGTCTTTAATGAAAGGAGCTTGCTTTGCTGCTCATAAAAATAACAAATGTCTTTTACTCGACATTTCGTCCTGTCATCAGTATATACCATTCCAATAAAAAACAATTATATAAACATCATGTTTAGCCATGTGACAATATCAAAACACACAGGTTTGTCAACAGTAGTGCAGTAGCCCAACGTTGTATAATCATTTGATACAACGATAAAAGAAGGCAGAAAAAATTAATAGATAAATTTACGATTAAATGATTACGAAACAGGTATCGCGAATAGCCGCTTGCTTAGTGATATCAACATATTCAAATCTTTGTTTGCATGTGAATAGTTTTATAACCCGTCTAGTAGATGTTGACAGCGGAAACAATCTCCTTTAAATTTCATTTTCAGGATAACGATACATGTGAGGGATACGTCATAGGTTTGATGATTTATTGATATAATGCAATAAAATAACCATTTAAGATCCATATATTTACATATATTTACATTAAAGGGGAACGCCACTCCAAAAAATGAAGGCATTTTCATAAACTTTTGGTAGCGAAGAGTCATTTCATCATGATTTCACATTACATATATTACCAAGAAAACACCAAATTGAAACTCTGTTTCACCTTCATTGTTCTAGCAATGGTCCACAATGAATATTCATGACTCCTAAGTGCTTATTACCTTCTGATAAATAATCATGAATACATATTGTTCATCTAATACGTATGTATTGTCTTCTAAGTCCCATGAGGCACAGTAAGTATAATGAATTTGAAAAAAAAGAGGTTATATTTGTGTTTCTTGGCAATCGCGCGAAATTTATGTGATATAAAATCATGAGGTGATGACTCTCCAGAACCAAAGCTTATTGGAATATATTTATTTCATGAAGGGGTGTTCCCCTTTCTGTACCAGTATACGTGACAATCTCATCTCATTCGAATTCTAGGGGGAATGGTACCGAATGACGAAGGCTCCGTTGAAAAACGTATTTTGGATTTAAACAGGACGGTGTTCTATATGGCTGTTGTTTTTGTCTTTCTTGGTCTTGTATTGGGATTGGCGTTCTTGGCATTCAATATCCGATTTCGAAATAAGAGGTAGGTCAGGTTAACCATCCCTTGAACAGAGAGGAGCAGCTGAACTTACAAGTATAAAGCATAATTACGAAATTAAACGAGATAGTTAATGTGTGCTTCGTCTTTTAAAGGGGCACAAGCTGAGTTTCTACGCTTTTTTGGGCTGCTTACTATACTGCAGCATACTTACTAGTAGCCATCACTTGCAATTCACTGAACGCAAACCTGGTATTAGGATAATAACTCATAAACGATCTGATGACGTAATTTATCATACGTATAGAAAATGCACCGGAAATACCTTCTATGCAATCAACTGTTTTAGCAACGCCAGAAGACAATTGTAATGTTATAGAAGGCATGCATCAATATTAATCATTTATACTAGAATAGTTTAGTCGAGGTTTTTTGTATATATTTTCACTAAACGCCAACTCGTGCCACTTTCACCAGCTGTGAAATTGTAGGCATATTCGATGTGACTAAAGTGTTCTTAATATTAACTGCAAGTCTATACATATAACCATAGACCGTCAACGTTGGTAGAGAGTCTATGATATAACAAACAAAACACTGCATGGTTTGAAGGTTCTTCACATAGACTGGCTATTCGTATTCATATAAATATACACAGATATATATTTTCTTGTAGGTTCATCAAAATGTCAAGCCCAAACTTAAACAATGCAATAGTGGCAGGTGCACTCCTTGTATACCTTTCTGTCATATGCTTATGCCCAGATTGTGAAATGTTTACGGTGATAAATCAATCTACAATTTGCCAGGTAAGCTTACACAGTGTGTTTACAGTCGCAGTGTGTAACAACAATGTCATTTGTAATACGTCAAATGACACTTACATAGTAACACTAGCATCGTCTGCATTACCACTATGGGTGAAGTCAAACTGATTCATGACGAATTTGCTTCAGTATTACAAAAAACGTCAGTGCTACACATACGTGAATACTGCAAATTACGCCTGTGTTACAAATGACGTTATATAGTGTTAGTGTTACAAATGACGTCAGTGTTACAAAGTACATCAGTATTAGAAATTATGTCAATGTTACATATTACGTCAGTGGTACAAATGACGTCAGTATTCGAATTACGTCTGAATCATTATGTATATGGGGAGTATTACAAATTATGTCAATGTTACATATTATGTCAGTATTACAAATTATGTCGATGTTACATATTACGTCAGTATTACAAATTATGTCGATGTTACATATTACGTCAGTGGTACATATGACGTCAGTATTACAATTTATATCGGTATTACAAATTTCGTCAGTGGTACAACTACGTCATCACAAATTACCGCTGTACAGCTACACTGTTAATTCGTTTACATCATGACTTTTTTTGTAAAGAAAGGGGTCAGAATAAATGTCTATATGACCTCCCCCCGGCAGTTGGGAAGCATAAAGGACGTTATGTTACTATAGGTCCATGTCAGGGGTAGTAACTTCTATATAAAGCATTTCGTGTGTAAAAGCCCTATATAAAGGCAACAATTATCATTATTTCCATGCCTTGCATTAAATGGATACACTTGTTTGTATTTCCTTGTTTTTGATTAAAACTGTAAATATTACAGTTCACTTGTATATTTCATTTGTTTACAAACCCGCCTTGTGTATGTTTCATAATGCAATCATTTAATCAATTAATAAACCTTGTTACAAATGATATGGCATTGTTAATTGCATGTTTGAGATGGCATCTCTGTTCGAAAGGCAAAAGGGTCGTGTTTTCCTTCTGCCCTCTTGGCTCACAGTACAGTACATTCAAATAACGTGGCCTAGGAAAATGAGACATTTTTATATCCAATTTTCAGTGAAACGTAAAAGGCTAATTTGTATTGAAAAGTAACATCATTGAGTAAACTCGCCTGAGAGCAAAGTTAACTCGTAATTCTAAAGTGTCATTTTGCGATGCTTGGTCAATGGAAATAGCATGGCTTATTATGTTCCGTAACAAGGGAATACGTCCCGTGCGTCATACCCTGTGCCAAGCGACAATACAATTACGAATCTCAAATTATGTTACAATAATATGTACCATATATTTCTTTTGAGGTGAGGATGTGGTTCCTATGCCTCGGATTTACGTTGAGCTTCGGGTCTATGTTCAGCAAGACGTGGAGAGTACATAAAATATTCACAAACAAAAAGGTGACGTCAGTGGTAAGCAGATTACAACATCATTGACATTTTCTATGGAATTTGATATATTTGGTATAGATAATATCCTTGTTATTGATACAATTTATAATATAACTCTTTTCGGGACAGTTTCGTATTCTCATGTAACGATATATGGACGCTGGTTCAGAACGTTACATGCAGATTATCCCAATTTTCAGCTAAGCTAAGCTTGTATCTGGTTTCTCAAAGTCCTGACATTGAAGTATGATACCTGTTTGTCTATTTGCCCAGGTAAGAGTCTCATGAGCTCTTCCCACTTGTTGCTAAATATTTGAACAACAGTTTAGCAGTAGAGACCATATGGAATATTCGTTGACTTGGTCGACAAAGAACGACTTCTATTACTCTAAGAAAGACCTGAATCAGATGTAATGTAAATTACACTTAGCGCGACCTGACAAACACGCCAAATGTACTGAAGTTGTGTTTTCATGGTTACATTAATTTCGATTCAAACTTCTTGGAAAAAAAACCGTGAACATGCAAAGATTATTGATACATGTAAATATCAGACATTTATACATGTACAGATATAAGAAGTGTTCTTTAGTTTCAAATAATGATGTTAGTTGTGTTATTATCTGAGTATGTCTAGTAAGTTTTTTTTTATTTTTACGGTTACTGTTACAAAAAACAATCATGCAAGCACGCAAACAAACAAACAAACAAACAAACAAACAAACAAACAAACAAACACATAAAACTAGGTCGACAATAACCAAATAAAATGTATAACTGTGTTGACATGCATAAAACTCAAATTTGTAGCCGAATACGAATTTATGACATGACTAGGACTATTACTACTGCAATGCTCTCTTACACGGTATACCCTTCACTTATATTATCTAAGGTAACCCCAGTGTGTCCAATATATATCTGCACGGTTAATTACCAGTACAAAGAAGGCAAATCACGTAACTCCCATTCTCTTCAAACTTCACTGGCTTCCAATCTAACAACGAATTAAGTTCACGCTTCTTCTGATTACGTTCAAGTCACTACATGGCTTAGCTAGCTCCACCATATCTGTCTATTCTAATCACCCGGTATGCACCTGAACGCGAACTTCAATCCAAGAACAAACTACTTCTAAAAGTAAACCCAGTTAAGCTTCCTTTTCGAAAACGAGCATTTGTGACTGCCGCGCCTGACCCATGGAATAAATTAGCATATGAAATCAAACAATGGCGAACAGTACTGTCTTTTAAAACGAAGTGTCAAGACTTGTCTTTTTAAGGAAGCACACTTTTAATTGGATATCACTTTTAATCTGTGTCACTTTTATCATTCTAGAATTACAGAATCTGAACCTTCATAACTAGTTTTAGTTTTGAACAATTTGAACAATTTTGGAACATTTTATCTTATATTTGTTTTATAGTTTGTTTTTATAGTAGAATTATCCAGTGTATAATTTTTGGTTTGTGTATTTTCAAAGACAGACTTTGTTTTCATGGTTTATGCTTTGTGAAGCGTCTCTGAACAATTAGCTTTTTGAATTTTGGCGCAAAAACAAATTTTTGTTTTATCATATCTTTTATCTTTATGAATATGTTGATAATGTCACACTTGACAAGCTGCAGCGTCCTCTCGAGGCGACAAAGGGTAAAGTAAAAGGTGGATCTATGAATTAACATTTCTCATTAGTATCGCACAGTATGTTAACCGTAACAGTCAAGCATACGTAATTACTTATCATTAATCTATGTGCTAAGTTACGTGTAATTTGAAGCCTTAATTCTTAAGATATGCTCAGTGGTCATAACTCATTATTTATGACAATGACACATTAATATGCATATGTTTTTTACCGAAATCTAACCAAGTCTTGCAATTACAATAACATGTACGTGTGACAATTTTCATAATTAAAGAAGCAGTTTTTGAGATATCGTGTTCAAACACACACAGACACGCGCGCGCACGCACGCGCGTCGCATACACACACACACGGATAGACAGACAGACAGACAGACAGACAAAAGCATTACATTACCTTCCCTTACGGGAGGTCAAATGGGCGTTTGCGCCGTCGTGTTATCCTTGTTATCCTCTAGCGCAAACGCCCACCATATCATATATGGTAGCAAAAACTTATATCATGCCATAGTAACACATCTATATCTTCTTCACGAGACATAATTTTGTCTCCATCAGGAAGTACTCTCAGACTTGAATGTCAATTCAATCATGATGAAATGTATATTGTATGTTACCATTTCTTCAGAAAATTCGCGATGCACATTTGTTTGGAATCGTCGTATTGATGCTGGCCTGTGACCTACTCATTCTGATGTTGTGGACTGCAATCGATCAGCCATTGGTGCGCACAACGGAATATCCTGCTTATGTAAGAAATAAAAAAGTACATTATATATTATTATTGTTGTTGTTGTTGTTGTTGTTGTTGTTGTTGTTGTTGTTGTTGTTGTTGTTGTTGTTGTTGTAACCATCATTGTAATCATCGTCGTAATTATGTATTTTATGTTTACGATTACCATAGAGAAATTTCCCAGCTTGGCTAGCTAAAACTAATGGAAGTTTTAAAAATGTATAGGCCTACATGACTTGTTCAGTAACTAGCATGATGTGTAGGTAATATATGTATGTGTGGTTGTTATAAGCATCCTCAAGTGCTTCAACATCACTCCAAGTAAAGGGAAGAATACCGTAGTTAAGACACACTCATGGCATTGTCAATTAATACAGAGATTCAACTTGTAGACCGATTTGAGTATTGCGCCGTGACCTCATTTCCGTTGATACTACTCGGACAGGGTAGAGCCCCCACCCTGGGCTCAAAGCTCTTCGGAATCCCTCAAAATACAGAAACTTGAAAGATGTTAAACCTTTTTGTTCTAAGAACTCAATAAACAATGCGTCACTACAGCTATAAGGGAGCCAATTCTTATAGATATTAGTGTCAACCAAGAGCCTTAACTATACGTAGCGTGTCTAGCAATTATTATAAACGTCATGTGACTATACTAGAAATAGACACATTAGCGACAATCTTTCACCCTCTAAGATAGAAATTATAGATTTATAAACTTAAATATTTTCTTCCACCACAATCCAAAACACAATAACCACCCCTCCCCGTCCCCACTTTCAAAAAAGGATGACCCCATCCCTTCAAAGACAAGGTGACCACCCCATCAATCCACCGACTCCTTTCGGATCAATCCTATGCCACTGACACAAGCACGACAAATATTACCATGACATCATCACAACTATCAGCTGTTCGTTTACATCTATTACAGTTATCAGTATAAGTTAGTATTAAAACAAGATATGCTTATCGCCATTTTCAGCCAGATCCAAGTGGACGAGACATTCTAATCATACCTTTAGTAAATGAGTGCAAATCACAACATGATGCAGTATGGTATGCGATTCTGATTGGTTATAAGGGTATTGTTCTGGTCTTTGGAGTATTTTTAGCTTGGGAAACCAGGAAAGTAAGTATCAACATAAATATTTTTTTAGTATTGTCAACACTTTTTGTTCTAGTGAACCTTCCAGACAACTAGTCTCCAAAAACTACTGAAAATGTATTCCAACAACTCTCTGATTAACACAAAAGTCGTTTTTCTGACTTTCCTTTACTTCGTTATTGAACTTTGGAGCTTTATAAAACTGTACCCACTATAATTTCAACAAACTTTTGAAGGCATATCAAATAATGAAACGGCGATTTCCTCAAACATACGCAAATTAGAAATAGACGCGATTTTATTATCAAATGGGGAATAATGTGATGTGTGATTTCCAAAACACAAACCCATACAGAAAATACAATTCCAGTATTCCAACCATTTTCAGCATTTCAACTCGGCGCCGTAGACATATAAAAAAAAGTATAAGGTAGATTTTATTTCCTTTACATACTCTCTTTCAGGTACAATATTCTCATCTCAACGACTCTCGCTACATTGGCTTTGCGGTATACAACGTCACCGTTATGTGTTGTGTAGGCGTACCAACCACCATGTTTCTCAACCCCATGCAGCGGGATCTCCAGTTTATTCTCAGTGCTGTCTGTATCATTTTCAGCACCACGATGACCCTGTGCATCGTCTTCGTTCCAAAGGTGGGTCACTAGTGCCCGAACACGTACGTATACATTCTCTCTGGACTAATAACAAGGTTCATTATCAGTACTATACAATTTCTTTCTTAAACTGAAACCACTTCCCAATGTTTGGAATTCGATAGCTGCTTTTGATTCAATCCTATTGGAGTTATATATATATATATATATATATATATATATATATATATATATATATATATATATATATATATATATATATATATATATATATACATATATATATATATATACATACATATATATATATATATATATATATATATATATATATATATATATATATATATATATATATTTAGTTTTGGTAGTACTGGAACTCTTTCTTGGTTGTAACTCGGAGTTTCACGCATAGTGCGATCATCAGACAAGAGAGTTGTCTGATGATATATATATATATATATATATATATATATATATATATATATATATATATATATATATATATATATATATATATATATATATATACAAGCCGTAGCAGCATGTATTTGATCGTCATTGCTTTAGTATTAACGATTCCTAAGTTGTGACTCATAGGCAGGATCCCTGTGAATTCAAATTTGGATCCTAAGGTTGAAAGGCTAATATGTTAATGAGTACGGCTTCTCACCTGCCGAGGAATAAAGAGGTACACACCAGGACGACATAAAGCAATCTACCAGTTGAAATTAAAACTACAGGAGCATATTGCTACTAAACGACTCTTCAGTCCAAATATATGCAGCTATCACGTTCACCATAGGTGATGTTATTTACCTCCCAGTGATAGTGTAGTTAAGTGTCGATAGCTATAAACGTGTGACGACAGCCCAGCAAATGGGAACTGTATGTATTATTTATTTAAATACTTTTTTTCTGAACGTTTACTCATCTATGCAATGTTTTGGTAATATTAATGCAAAATGTGATACCCAGGAATAATATAATTACAATGAAATGTTCATTTTAAAAAAACGCAAACCGAAATGAAATGAAATGAATGTAAATTCTTTTAAAAACAGAATACACTACTGAGCAAGTGTTTGATGACGTAGAATTAGAAAGAAACAGAGTTCTATTCCATCATGCATACGTAAACGGAAACACCTATGCAACTGTAAAGCGGTACTAATTTGCATTGATTAATTGATTTTTCGCCAACATTTAGGGCAATGCCCAAAACACCAAATGATTAGAACATGTGTTCCTTTACTTTGATGATAACACATTTAGGGAGAGTTGTGACGACAACAGTTTCATGGACACTTTAAAGAACGTCTACGAAGGTACTAGAGTCATAAAATGTAAAGCGCTTTGAGCACTTAGTAGGAAAGCGCTATTATATAAAACATTAACATTGTCAATGTTACCTATGACTTGTTATCGCTCACAGTAAATGCTCTTAAAAACCTCAAACAAACAAACAAACAAACAAACAACACTGAAAAAACTGCATATTCGAATATATGTTAGATGGCTTTTATTCTGTCAAACGGTTTCACCTCTGACTCTGTTATGATTTACGAGTCAGTTGTTTAGAAGAACTACTGGCGGTAGTATTTTATCAACAGCTATCTGTATACCTAGTCAATTTTACATATACTCAACAATTACGTTTTTCTTGAGGGATGACAAAATCTAGACATAGGAAGTTGTTATCAACGTATCTTTAATAGCAAGTACCTTCTTCATAACCCCCCCCCCACCCCCACGTCGCCGCCGTCGTTGTCAGCATCATTTAGTGTATTGACGTTTAAGCTAAAGGGTTGTCTGTTTCGTGTTGTCATTTACATCATAGACAGAGGAGTGGAATTTCCCCTCCACTGTCTGTGCTTACATGTCGCTTTCGTCTCAGACCACTTTTATAGAAAATAGTTCTGTAGAGTGGTCTGAGGTTTTCGTGCTCTCGTTTACATGTTGTCTTTTTCGTACGCTTGTTGTTGTTTTACAGCTTATCTGTTTCGTGTCCCATTCATGTTGTTGTTTGCATGTTGTCTGTTTCAAGTGGTCTGTTTCATTTTGACATTAATGACTTGTACATGTATGCGTTATGGTGTCTGTTTAATTCTGTCTGCTTCATGCTTGGCATTTACACGTAAGTTTCATGATGTTGTTGTCTGTTTCCGGTTGTTGTTTACGTGTGGTCTGTTTTATCTGTTATCTGTTCTATCTTGTCTGTTTCATATTATTTGTTTCATGTATTCGTTTACGTGTTGTCAATTTCTGTATCATTGTTTATATATATATATATATATATATATATATATATATATATATATATATATATATATTGTCTGTTTCATGTTGTCTGTTCCATGTATTGTAATAGTTGTGTATATGTTGTTTCATTTTGTGTATCATTGTATTGTTGTTTATATGTTGTCAGTTTCATGTATTGTTATTTACATGTTGTGTGTTTCATGTTGTGTATCATTGTACTGTTGTTTATATGTTGTCTGCTTAATGTTAACTGTTTTATTGCATTGTAACAGTTTTTCATATATGCTGTCTGTTTCATGTATTGTTGTTTACATGCTGTCTGTTTCAATGAATGTTGTCAGTTTCATGTATTTTAGCATTTGCTTATTATATTGTCTGTTTCATGTTATCATGTTCCCTGAATTCGTTTACATGTTGTCCGTTACATATGTTGTCCGTTTCATCTTCTAGATCAATGACTACGTTGATAGCAGCCGGGCTATCGAGGACCAATCAATGTCCATGCGGACTTGCCATCAGAGGACACAAGATAACACCTTTTTAACAACGGCAGGTTTTATTCATAGCAGTGGTACATGTCGGCAAGCAGAGGAGGAGTTGATACGATATAGGCGAACATACAACGATGCTAAATCAACTGCAACGGTGAGTATTTATATAGACAGTACTGTCTATGGTATTTATAAATGACGATTTGCAAAAAAAAACAAAAAAAACGGTCCCTACAAATATAAATATATATACACAAAAATTAGTGCCCATACTCATGCCATACTTCCTTTGCAGTGATGACTTGACGATGTCCATTGCATTACATTCTTATATTCACCCTATGACATTCACACTCACACATTCAATATACTGGTCGGTTGTCAATGGCAACGTGTTATCTTCATTAAAGGAGACGTTTCAAGCAATATACTCTTTATCTTTATCTTTATACTTTTTTAATGAAATATACATATGCAAAGCGGGAGCATCAAAGGAAGAGAAAAAATAGATGAAACATTGAGAGTATTCACCAGGTGCAATTTGCAAAATTACAACCGGGCTATTTCACAAATGTTATCAAGTAATTTGTTTTCCCAATGGCCAATCATCCTCTTGTCATTCAAGATAACATATCAAAGAAAGTGTATCATAATCTGTAGAGTTGTACTCAAGTGACACCGAATTAAAAGAAAAAGTTACATCAAGTTTAGGGATTAGTGTCGCAAGATAACAGAATGATGGTATGTATTTTATGGTATTGAAAGTAATATACTTATAACATTGCGACACACATATCAATAAAATTCTTATCTCCCAACCTTGTCAGTTTATCATAATATAGACACGTTTTGCTGATACTGTAGGCCTTCGCATTCGCACGTTCTCAGGTTGATTCAGTGTATGGTTCGACTGTCGAACCATACGCTGAAACATCTGGTTTTCTCACGTAACCATGACAACGTGAGTGTACGTTACAGTGGATGGAAACGGGGGTATGTTAGAGATGCAATTAAGTAGAACAGTATTTTTAACGTCTCTCGCAACTATATTTGTTATAACTGTCATAAAATAGATTACAGACAGATAGCTAGCACGCAAGTAAAAAAAGATGCATTTTATCTCACTACAACAATCAAAGTGTACGTCACCGCTACATCTCCAAAGTGATGTCAGATGAGGCAAGTTGTAGACAAAACGTACATCCGCTACATCTCCAAATTAATGTCAGATGAGGCAACTTGTAGACAAATGTAACATTCATACATTCAGTTTGTTGTTTATTATTAGTTATCGTTAGTATAATTGTCATGTATCATCATGAATCGTTGTGGGAGACGAAAAAATTATCGGATTTTCTCTGTGACATTTCTAAACCTAACTCGAGCTAGTGTCTGCAATATCAGTCATCTGAGAGTCTTCTAATACAAACGATAACATATTCATTCCTAAAGGCACAGGGAGGAATGATAAAAACCCTTTAGTTGCAACTACCACGTCACGCTAAATTGTCATCTTTAATGTGTGATAACATGTGACGTACGCGTGTTACGTTTAATCTATAAATGATGTGGGTGATGTACACGTAGGCCTGTGGGAACAGCAGAAAAATATCTTTTGACGTGTTTACAATATGCTATCCCGGCCGGGTTCGAGACTCAGATCAAATGTGACGATCTGAAATATATATCCGATGACAATAAGTTATAGATTGACGTAATCGCTGCCTGCGGTACAACACGTATCCATATGGAAACCCTTTGTTCGAAAAGTCAAATTTAACCATTATCATATTGGTTTCCTCAATAAGTAGATTTATCCATGCAGTGAGAAAGACAATTTAAAGCAATCACAGCTAAATCTAGATCTTCTTGAATCTTAACGTGCTTAATCTAAACTGAGTAAACGTACAAGATTTCGTACAGGACATTACTGGCACGTTACCTTTGCCATTCTTACAATTAGTCATGTGAAAATTCATGGCGTATATCCGATTCAGGAGGATAGCACGGTTCTTCCATTTGAAAGGATAATGACGCATGTCTCCTTCCTTTAATAAAGTGTACAGTAGTCCTTACTGATCAAAGCTTGATTCTCACAACGCTCAAGAAATTGTATTGTATGCACTGTCTAATAAACTATAGCCTGCCTGAGATTACAGGAGTCTTCCTAGACAGTGCCATTGGCTATAGTTGAGTCGGTTTCCTGCTGAAAAGTCAAGTAGCTCCCGGATGTACATTCCCACAATGTCCATCGTTTACATATGAAGTTATGAAGTAAGTCTGTGGCATCGTTGTCATTAAACATTTAGACTCTTTGAAGAGATGATAATTCAGAAATCCCCAATTGATGCATCAGCGGGAAAAGTCTACTGTGGCTTATGAAAATAGCTACAATGTATGCAATAGACAGAGGCACAAACGATAGACCAATTATAGTGTCACAGTAATGGAAAGGGTTTCAGCATTGCCCGGCATTTAGGGTGCGTTCTTTAATTACATGGGGGGGGGGGTTTCCGCATAAAACGTAACATCCCCGATTCCATTTTCGAGCAATGACCCACAGTCAATATTCTTGCTCTAAAACATGAATCTCCCCTATGTTCAAATGTTTAAAACAACATGGG
>NC_135550.1:16949483-17119483 GCF_964340395.1 Glandiceps talaboti
AATTAGTTTGAGATAACTTGCATAGAAATTGCATCATTTATGTACTGTGAAAATGTTCATTCAACACCCCATTGGCACTATTTTTATTGAAACTTACAAGGTTTTCAGAAAAAAGAAGAATTTTGTTATACAGTATCAGCCCGGTAAATCAAGAGAATATTAGCTTTTTGAATAATTCATAGTGTGAGGTTTTGAATGCAATGAACTATAACAAGCTTGTTTATTATATCTGAATGATAAAAATGTATTTGTGTATTTTCTTTCCAGGAAAAATATGTACCAATCAGTATATGAAATGTCTTTACCGCTGCTTCACGCTGAACCAAGCAAGTTCCATTTTGTGCAACCAGAAAAAACAGAACACCAAAATGTTTGGAAAGAAAGTTTTAAGCAGCTTGTAAGTTTATTTAAAAAAAAAATATTTTAATTGTGTGTAATATTGTTATGGCTGTGTTCTTGTGTAATAAGTTTGTTGGGATTTGTAGTTATGTATTAGTGGTGATGTTGCAGGAATACTGGTGTCAGACCGCTTCTAGTAATAGAACACTTGGGGTAAATATTATATTGCAGCATATGTCGGCTTCTGTAGACAGTATTGTCACTCTCATTCACAGTTAGTGTAATATATATCATAACATTAAATGCTAAAACACATGTGCATGTTTGTTTTTAACACAGCTCAACTATAAGATCAATAGTGCTATAGGCATTGTAGATTGTGTGTGTGTGTCTTGACGTCAAAATCACCAGACTGATTGCCCTGGTATTGGATTAGGCCATTACTTTAGGGTGTCTTGTTGGAAAATTGTTCAAATCAAAATGATCGCACAACAGATGTGTGATTTGTCGTAAACAAACTCAACACTAAAACTATTGGGTAGATTGGGCTTAAATATGTTAGTATAAATTTTGTTGGTATGTTTGTGTTTAGATGAAGGAGTGTTCATGACATGATGATGTCATAGTTGATATGCAAATAAGGTGATTTTCAGTCTAAAAATGTAAACTTCAAAAGTGTCTGACAATATTGGTCCAAAATATGGTCAGGATGTGAAGAAGAATTATAAAATATTAATGAGACGACCGCATTGTTCATATGCAAATTAGTAAAGTTATTTTGAATTCAAAAAAGATATTCTTGAATTCCAAAACTACTTTGAAGACTGGTGCGTAATAAGGTGGGATTTTGGGTGTTTGTAGGCAATAAACTATTCAATCCAATGTGATCTCTGATACTTGAAATGCAAATTAATTCCAAGACGCTCCAATGGGTATATGGATATAAAGTATATCATGTATCATAGAATTGTATTATTATATTATAGGAGTAACATACCATAAATGAAAGTGATGCACTGGAATTACAGACATACTTTGAATCAATTTTACTTTTCCATTTTCCTTGATATTTTCTACCTCTGTTTCTACCCACAGTATCATGGCGTACATGTGAAGCCCGGGTATGCACAGCAAGTGTATGAAAACCCAGAATCTTTCACTGGTCGCATCATGCAATATTACGATACGATAGAAGAAGCACTATCAGCAGTTGAAGGTCAAATGTATCAGTTGATCCTTGTCCACGCTGGTATTTACAGTTGTGAATGGCTTTATATTGATACGCCAGTCTGTATTATTGGAGCTGGTGAGTTCAAAAGTTACGCTTAATTGTCATCAGGTTTTCTTTTCCATATCCTTTTTTTTTAACACAACTGATTTTTGGTCAAACATTTAAAACTTCAGAACTACTCTTTCCTGGCCTGAAATTTGATGGAGGTGTTGCTAGGGGATGTGTAGATGATTGAAGAATTGTTCATGATGTGATGGTCCCACAGTATTAGAAAAAATAGGACTAGAATGTGATTTTCAGTCAATATTTCAAACCTCAAAACTGCTTGGTGTATTGGCCTGAAATTTGGTGGAGATGTTTCTAGGGATGTATTGTTGTTGCTGTGATGTTCCATTTTTGACATACACATTATTTCTACAAAGTATGATTTGGGGTTAAAAAATATTGAATTCCAAAACTAGAGGGTAAACTGGTCTGAGATTTAGTGGAGATATTCCTCGTGATGATAAATTAATTTAATTCAAGATTATGTGATCCTCGACTATTACGGTACAGCACATTATTTTCTATAAGATTCTTTCTCTTGGCAAATCTTGGCAAACCATAAGATTACAGACATTGGAATATTAGATGCATGTGTATTCAGAATATTTTAAGCTGTGGTTTTGTGGGAAATGCTATGTTGGCACTTACTTACTATTCACTGTACATATTGACACATGTTCTTTTTCTTACCTGCAGCTTTTGGCAATAACCCTGACAGCGTTATCATTGAAAATAACAAAGAATCAACATTTGTATTTATGGAAAATAGTGAAGATGCATACTTAGGTTTTCTCAGTATTAGAGTAAGTATGATGTGTAATATATCTGTGATGTCAAGTTCAGTACATGTTCCTATACTTAATTACTGAAAGTTGGTCAGATCTTCCTAAAATGCTGTCAAAACTGACAAAATTATCTTAAATCCTGCTTTTTGCAGTTTTATATCCGACCGAAAGTTATATCATATGTTAATACTAGTTTTTGTAATTCATTCTATTTTTTTCTGTTGTACCCTATTATGAAATCACTCCAGGGAGAAAACCGATCAATTCTCATTTATTTATAAAAGTACTCATATGTTTGCCATCTCGTCATTTGAGAGTTAGAAATTGTGATTCTGAGACTTGCTGAAGTGACAACATTTATTCACGTGATTTTTGAGTTTTTGACAGTAAATTTTCATCTCTCTGATTGCAGTTTACACCCGATGCCAATTCACAGCAACCACATCACAAACATTCATGTATAGAAGTAACAGCAAACTGTTGGCCGACAATAGACAGCTGTGTCATAAGAAGCAAATCACAAGGTCAGTACACTAGGGTCAATCCCTGTCGTTTAAATCGTGGTTTGTTTGTTTGTTGCAACTATTTGTTGTGATTTATTTTGTTAACCTGTATAAATCAAACATTTTGGTATGACTTTGCAAATGTTAAAGGTGGGGTTTGTCGTTAGCTACACCTCAACTAGTAACGACTTTTCAGTACGAGTAATGAACAAGCCCCCAGTCCAATCATGTTTTGTCCAAATTGTATATACCATGTATAAATATCAACTTATTGTAACCACAGATGCATTCCCAAGACATTCACACGTCTACACATACCAAATTTATTACCCAAATCACCAGCTGCTCAGTGTTGTCATGGATTTTCATAAAGGAATCGCTGCATTGTTCACTATACATTCATATTTGACAATAACCCCACAAAGTTAGGGGGCCTTTTTATCCCCTTGTCGCACCTTTAAATCTTTCTGTACTCTCTTGTGTGTCATCTAAGAATTTTGAAATTCACAACCATGAAAAAATAGCATCATGATCTGATTGTTTTTATTTTTCATATTTCATTATCTAGTTGGCTCAGCAGTCAGTGTTAGTGGGAAAGGTGCAGCACCGCATATCAAAAACTGCATCATAAGTGATTGTGAGAATGTTGGTCTTTTTGTCAATGACCATTCACAGGTAAGATACCATACAGTATCATTGTGTATGAAGTATTCATAATATGTGCAAATGTTTTTATATCTGTAAAATCCTCCTGCAAACAATCTTTTGCTGAACTACATAATCTAGGTCTGGGTGTAATAATTGTAATTTTCTTTGTAGGGTACTTATGAAGACTGTGAAATTAGTGGCAATGCACTGGCTGGTATCTGGGTGAAGAACTTTGCTAACCCTGTCATCAGGCGTTGTCACATTCATCATGGCCGAGATGTCGGTATATTTACATTTGATAATGGACTGGGTTACTTTGATTCATGTAATATACATCACAACAGGATAGCAGGATTTGAAGTGAAAGCCGGTGCTAACCCAACTGTCGTAAATTGTGAAATTCACCATGGACAGACAGGAGGCATCTATGTGCATGAGAATGGGAGAGGAGAATTCCTTGAGAATAAAATCCACTCTAACACATTTGCTGGTGTGTGGGTGACATACAATAGTGATCCTACAATAAGGTGAGTTTACTGTTAACAACAAATTACCACCACCATCAATGTTACACATATATAGAGGAGACAAGATATTGTTGTTGAATTTTAGGATGTTTTTTTCTACCATGACATTTATTTTTCATCAGATATTAATTGTGTTAGTATTTATACGGTAGAATGGGGCCCCTGAGACAAATTTCCCTAGAACTCAAAGACCTTAAATTCTCTTGAAACTTTACCATATGACAGCTTTTTCCTGGTCCTTTCGAGATAGTAAAAAGAAAATTGGGTTTCACCATCTTGTTTTCAAGGAAATCATAAATCTTTCATTTTCCTATAGAGTTAACATAGTAAATGGCTGCCTAAAATGACTAATATTTGATGTCATTTGGACTTCTTTTTCAAAAATTTGCATTTTTTAAATAGATTTTGATCTTGAGCCAAGTAACAGCAAAAGATTGACGAGTTTATTTTCGAGATGCATTGTACATTAAGTTAAGCAACCTTACCCTAGATTCTCCAAAGATTAAAACAAGATATGAAACTACCAAACATTCTACTAGTATATCATTTTTACGCATGGATTTTATTCATGTGGAATTCAACTTTTGATATGGAAGTACTGATTTGTACATTTCATAATGTATTCCACCAGATTAGAGGAACTTGTTAGTTAATATTATTACATGCAAAAACCTTTGTACATTCCAGGGGAAATGAAATCTTCAATGGCCATCAAGGGGGTGTGTACATATTTGGCGAAGGTAGGGGGCTGATTGAGAATAATGATATCCATAGCAACGCTCTCGCAGGAATACAAATCCGGACCAACAGTAACCCAATTATCCGAGGAAATCGCATCCATGATGGCCAACATGGGGGGATTTATGTGGTGAGTAATTGTACTGTACAGTTATACATAGCCCCCACGTACAAGGTGTCAAAAAAAAAGATTAACTGAGTGTTTGAAATAATCTTGAGGATTTTGTGAAAAGTGAAATATTTTTAAAAAGACAGTATATTTGCAAGGGGATGCATGTTGAGATTCCAAGCTTCTTGACACTTTCAGATTTCAAACCTCGGTAGTGTTTTAACCCTCACAGGACTAGGGGATAATAGAATAGAAAGTTCCTTATGAATGTGTCGTAAAAAGTTTTTTGAAAATAATTCTCCATGTGCTCATTAATTTGATGAATGAAACAACAGATTACATGTACTGATCCCTGTGTTTTATGTGTTGTAAACTTAGGTCAAGACAATCTTGATGGATTTTGCGTCAGATAAAAGGGAGCTGATATTTTAAGTTTCTTTACGTACAAATGAGAATTATGCCAAGATAAGACTTGTTCAGAAGCTTAGGGTTCTAATACAGTGATGAATATTGCCTAATTTACTACTTGTCAATTTTCTGTTGTTTCTACCTAAGATAAGTTTTTAGTAGTGTAACTTTCTTTAAAATGTATTTACAGCATGAAAAGGGCAAAGGACTGATTATAGAGAACGAAGTGTACAGTAACACCTTGGCTGGTGTTTGGGTTACCACTGGAAGCTGTCCAGAACTTAGAAGAAACAGGATACATAGCGGAAAACAGGTAAAAACTCCATCTTTACATTCTCTATTCCTTTCAAATTAGAAATTGAACACTTTCATAATTATGTCAAGTTACTAGTATTCTGTTTACCACAATATTTGGTAGGGATGCTTCAAGATCATGAAGCATAATTTGCCACATGATGATGCCATATTTGATAGGCAAAGTTGGTATAAAAAGTTTATTTTTTTTCAAAAGCTTGAATCTAGAAACCTATACTTGTAGGTTGATTAAGCTGAAATTGGTGTGGGTGTTTCTAGACTAGAGGTGTCAACCGCCATCGACAGGGTTACTTGACTTGATCAACTTTGATAAAATTGTCTTCAAAACCATAAAATCTCCTGACCTTATCTTAACGATTTAACAATATTGATTAAGAAGTCATGATTTTTAAGGCAGACATTTATGTTTTCATACAGCCACAAATGTTGGAGGTCACACAAATTGAATACTGTATTCAACATGGCCCACCATATTTATGAACTAGTTAGCATCAGAACATTGGAATTTTCCCATGACCTTTACACTCGGGTTCACAGGTCATGATCCAGGGATAAGTTGTTTGTTCTTTTTTTTCTATTTACGTTGAATTGAGAGTTTATATTCTGCTTTTCTAGGTTGGTGTCTACTTTTACGACAACGGACATGGTATTCTTGAAGACAATGATATCTTCAACCATATGTACTCAGGGGTTCAAATCAGAACTGGTAGCAATCCTGTCATCCGAAAAAACAAAATATGGGGAGGACAAAATGGTGGAATACTTGTCTACAATGGAGGTGTGTATTAAATTTGCCTGTTAGTTGAAATGAAATTTTTGGAGTTTTCAAAATTTGCTGAAAAAGATTCTACATTGATGTGTAAGCATTATGAGTTTATGTACGTAATGTTTGATCGTACAGCTACGAAATGTGATGAATATTTAAGTTTGTACTCTTTCTTTATTGTAGGTTTAGGTGTGATAGAATACAATGAGATATTTGATAATGCCATGGCAGGTGTGTGGATCAAAACGGACAGTAACCCAACACTTAGGTACAATAAGATTCATGATGGTAGAGACGGCGGCATTTGTATATTCAATGGTGGCAAAGGTGAGTTTTGCTATAGTTTGAGTTTAGCCCATAAGATGCCATATATTGGATAGGAGTATGACCCCTGTATGCCCCATACTTTTTTTAATAAATGGGTTGATTTATATCATGCATTGGATAGGAGCATGACCCCCTGTAAGCCCCATACTTTAAAATGCACATGTTTAAAGAGAGCAGCATTAAACATGCCAAAGCAATATCAACTGCTGTTAAATAAGTGAATTTTTCTCACTTCTGTGGCAGTTTCTAGTATCAACTGAAACCAACTTTCCATTATAAAACTAGTTTGTGTTTAAAGCATAACTCGTCCATGCATCACATTTCACAGTATTAATTACATTTCTGTCCATATTACAGGTTTATTAGAGTGCAATGAAATTTTTCGTAACACCCAAGCTGGTGTGCTTATTAGTTCCCAAAGCCACCCTACCCTCAAAAAGAACAGAATCTACGATGGCCTAGCAGCAGGGATCGAAATAACAAATAATGCAACTGCCTCACTCGAGGGCAATGTGGTGTTCAATAACAAGTTTGCAGGCATCTGTCTGGCTACAGGAGTAGAACCTGATATGAAAGGTGTGTGTTACATTGGTTGAGTCATGAATGCCTTCTTTCAGTATGAGTGCCATTCATCACAGGATGACGTGGTGCTCATTGGGGACACATGTTGCAGCAACTAGGGAACAGTAAATTGAGCAGTCGTTACAAATGTGACAGGCAAAGTAGAAATTGAATCAAATTTCACCGAGATTGATGATGTAATTTTAGTTGTAGCATTCACTAAAATGAAACCTGCATTATAAAGGTGCCAAATACACTCTCAATGCGTATCCACTTGTGGGATGTAGATTTTGTCACAGACAAGATGCTTTATTATCAGTCCATTTTATTGCTGTTTTAAGTAAAAACAGTATACAAAATAATTTGTTATGTTGTTCAATGTACTGCAAACGTAGACATTTTTACAGTCTTCAGCTAGTTCTCAAAGACTAATTTTTTATGAATTACCAGACTGGTACATTGTGTCCATGTAAAAGAAGGTATTTTAGTCACTGCCTATTTTTGCCCCCAGCAAAATAAGCCTGTGAGCAAAAATTTCCAGTTTTATTTTTCCCCTCAAGACCGAGACATGAAATTAGCTACAAAGTCAACTGTGTTTCAACTAAACTTTACACAAAAATAATAACAGAATCATATTACATGTATGACAGCAGAGAATTAAATAGTTGTACAAATATTTGAAAGATAAATACTCTTGTAGAATATCAAATGAATATAGATAGATAGATAGATAGATAGATAGATAGATAGATAGATACAGATATGTTTTGCAGGTATTGATATTTGGTTCTAGTTGCCTGTCTGTCATATGTGCATTCATAATTCATCATTCTTGTCCTCCAGATAACCGAGTGTATGATAATAAAGATGCTATAGAGAAGGCCGTCAGGTCAGGTCGCTGCTTGTACAAGATATCAAGTTACACTAGTTATCCCATGCATAATTTCTACAGGTATGTATATGTATGCTGCAAACATATTTGCTACGGATTATTGCATATACCTGACTTGCATATTTTTTGCAGATAGAGATCTTCTTTTTTATGTATTGCTTTGCTTCACATTATTCAACCTGAGAACAAATTTTCCTTGAAAAGAATACGTATGAATGTGTAATGTTGTATATCATATTGGCATCCCCCTATATACTTTTCTCAAATTCTTCTGCAGTAGGGTCATTTAATACTGTATCTGGGGTGTTATTTTTTTCAAACAGACAACCAACCATGTATTCACTGAAATTTGTTAAAATAACAGTAATTAGTCATTGTACATGTTGATTAGGGAGTCTGTTTTATCGACAAGTATACCGGTAGTAACAGTGTAGTTTTTTTAAAAACGGTGGTCTTAATTAATATATTTATGATTTTGGGTGTTTTCTGTAATTCTCACAGATGTAGGACATGCAATACTACCGACAGAAATGCTATCTGTGTGAACTGCATCAAGAAATGTCATCAAGGCCACGACGTGGAGTTCATAACTCACGACAGGTAAGGTATGAGATCAACTGCCATTCATGTCAGGGTTGAGAGGTTGCTTTTTGAAATGACTTTGGAGTAGTGTTCCATGTTATGAGACTATCTATCTATCATGGTGAATGTTTCCTGTCTGTCATAATTCTTCGAGAAGTATTCTGAAAAAGTCAAAAATTGTGAGATTGATTGAATGATAGTTTTGGCTTTTAAAGAATATTCTTATCAAATAATTCTTGGCTGTCTCCGTCTTCAAATCTTTGATTGTGATTGCATTTCAGTATGCCATATTCTGATTATCAGAGAGATACAAGATTTCATGGTTTGACCACTAGGAGTGCTGTTTTGAGACCAAAATTTAGGGCCAGAATAGTGTAGTATTGTAGTGTAAAGACAGCATACATGTAATTGCCATTCATTCTCCAGGTTGTCCTCACTGTATTGATCAATTAGCAACTACCCATAATTAAAACATGCCTACCATTGTTTCAAGAATTTACAGAGTTCTTTTTCCACCCATTTTGTTCCTGGCTTTGAGTATATATCGCCATATGATCAGTGGCCATGACCAATTTATTCACCATCACTTTTTGCCAAATCTTGTGACCCGTACATTCAAAATGGTTGGAACTTAGGTAGCCAAAATGTGGCATATCCCAAAATGTGATTCAATTTGCATTTGCAATTTGCTCCTCTATAAACCATTCTTTTCTGAAACAAGTATGTTGATTCATCTACAGTAAAGTTTTTTTCATGGAAAAACCAACATGATTCCAAATTGTTCTAATGTTTTCCCCCCATCATATTTCAGGTTTTTCTGTGACTGTGGGGCTGGGACACTCTCTCTCCAGTGTCAGTTAGCAGGCGAACCAACCAAAGACACAGATACAATCTACGACTCAGCAGCTCCTACTGAATCCCATACACTCATGGTCAATTAACAGCTCAACAATACAAATAAATCTGATATGTAGAAACTCCATACTGAGAGTAATATTTGACAAAAGCTGCCACCAGTAGATATGAGAGAGATAAATCTAACCCATGGGTAAAGAGTCAACTGGTGATGAAGATGGAAATGCATGATGTTGTCATGGCAATTGGTCCAGGGATATTGCTGTGTATGATTATACTGCCATAGGAAGAGTTGTATGGATATTTGTCATTGATTTAACTCCAACAGTATTGTAACAGCTCATAGTCACGAAGGACAAAACTCGTAGTACAAAAAAATAAGTTTCTATGATGAGAGATTTAAAGTAGCGAAGTGGAATAAAGGCAGAGTTTTATCTGCCAGGAACAATCAAAACTCATGTACCAACTTACAAAGTTTGTATGGAAAATCCTTTTTTTTTGTAAATATCTTTTTATAGATGTGATAACACAGACTCAATTTGTCTGACAACTCTTTCAGCAAAATTAATATTGACGTCTTTAATGACAGTACTGAGATCTCCATTGATGTGAGGTTTCAACTTGAGGTTACGTCATTCACCTTTATGTCTGTAAATTTTTCTGCTTGTATTGGATGTACTTTTGGTCTTAAGTTAAAGGTAGTCAGCTGAAGTATGAGCTGCAAGTGTGTTTAGGACAAATTGAACTTAAAGGTTGTACTACAGTACAAGTGTTTTTAAGATGACTGAACATGAACTTGAAGGTTGGACTACAAAACCCAGTGTTTTAGGACAACTGAACTTGAAGTTTATACTCTAACACCATTGTTTTTACTACAACTGAACTTGAAGGGTTGTACCACAACGTCTACAACTGAAGTTGAACATGAACACCAATGTATTAGGACAACTGAACTGGAACTTGAAGGGTTGTACTACAACTTCAACGTTTTAGGACAACTGAACTTGAGGTTGTGTTACAACACCAACGTTTTAGGACAACTGAGCTTGAACTTGAAGGTTCTGCTACAGCACTAGTGGCGCTATTTTTAGTAGTTGCTTTTATTGATTTACATCAATATACTGAAATTGTCCATTTCTAGATACCTTCATGGACTCATTTATTTCAGGGATTTGGTCCAAGAAAAAGTACAGTCTTAGGAACTCTGTTTTGACACATTGTAAATTAGTACTTTGTATTTTGTGTATGTGTGTGTGTGTGTCCCTTGGCATTTTTTAGGGTGCAATTTCTAGAAAGTAATAGAATCTCCACTGCCAATGAGTCCTTTCTGATTGTACTAATTTATGCTAATTTTCAAAGCAATTTGGGTAAGTGCAAGAGTGCAACAACCAGTTCTTCCATTGTGGATGATGATGAGTTTTGTAAATATTCTGAGAGTTCATCTGTAAACATGCTTTTAGTAGCATTCGTGTACTACATGTAATATTGTACTAATTTTCATACTCCTATATGTGTGTGTTGCATGTTGCGATATAAAGAAAAGTTACTCCAAGAAGTTATGGTCAACTTCTAGTATGCAATAGCTTTTCATTTGTTTTATTCAATCATCCCATATGTAAATTTGTTGTGTTCCTACCTTTCTGTATCATAAGAAGAAATAGGCCAGCTGAATTTTTTTTTACTCAGAGTTAATTTTCGTTGATGATATGTTAGACGTTTTCCTCAGTCTGCAAGTGGCCCTTGTATTTCAACCAAAAGTTTCAATGGAATATAAAGAACATCGAACAGTGCCCAGCTTTTTAAGTAGAATATTTAAATATGACTATTTGCATAATATAGCCCCCTCAGTGTTGTAAAAACTGAGAAACTGTTGTTTATCTAGTGACGGTCATCTTGGCATATTATTGACTGATTATTTAAGTAGTATTTTGTTTCCATTTTACTGGAGTGTCTTCATCTTCATACCTTGTCACAAAAAAAGTAACATGCCTTGAGAGTTTGAACTGAAATGTCCAATGCAACAAATATTGTTGCATTAATTCTAGGTGTAATTCTTTTTAAGTTAACTTTTTTTTTTGATTTTTTTAAATGAGAAATTTTTCTAATGAACTGTTAGTCTTATTGATTGTGATAGATTTGGGCCTGGCTATGGTTCTTTTGGTCTTGTGACTGTAACCTTTTTATGTGCTGGCTCAGCAGTTTATGTGGTCATTAGCATGCTTTCTGAATAGAAAAACTAATATAAATTAATATATATATATCACAAAAAAGAAAAATGTCTAACTTGTCTAAATTGTTTAATAATTGGTGTATATGTGGTAGAAAAATAAAATATTTTCTACAATCCTTTAGTTATGTGTGTGTGCGGTGCATCATTTTCACCAACAATGTAAAAATGGTTTTACTGTGCTTCCCAATCTAAGTATAAACCATGAAGTACTGCTGCAACATATTGATACATTTATTGAACTTGTTCAAATGCATTGACATACATTTATATAGCTATAGTAGTCACTGTGCAGCCAACACAGCAAAGTTGAACTAAAGTGTACTTTGATAACACTGTCGAATGCCATGAGCATGCAATTATTCATTGTTGCAAGTTAACTGTCCCTATTGTATGACATCATCATGGCTATAGACATATAGATTGATGTATAACAAGAACAAGTCTTGGTAACTGTATTCAAGCTTCAAGATGAACCAAAGTTGAAATTTTTTATAAAGATATCTGTAATGATGTGCATGTTTGTGGTACTCGTCTGATCTGACCCTACTACTACATTTTAGTACAAAGACTTTGTATCGATATCCTGCAGTAGTTCATCATTCATACTGTGATTGGAAGCACTGTAATAGTAGAGTGGAAAGAGAACACGACAGCCTTCGTCGTACTCAAGGAGTCTGTCTAGACTCACTTAGTGGAACCCAAATTGTTGACATGTTACCACTGTTTACACATTTAGTAATTTCCAATAAGACATGGTAAAAAAACACGAGATTCATTATTTGTATCTGTCAAAGCTTATCTCAAGTGTGTATGTGCTTTTGTAAACCTAGAATTGCTAATTATGAGAATTCCACATTTCACTATCATCGTACGACATATGCACTGCACTAGCTGTAACTAATGTTTTCTGAAGCTAGCTGTTTTGTTAGATATAATAACTTGGTCATAATATTGTACACCCTGAACAGTATTGTATCACCTGTGGTAAACAGTATTGAACCTGTGGTAAACATATTTGTGCAGCTGTGCACATAATATGGTAAATAAATCCAATCAAATTGGTTTTTGGGTCCACACCCTGAAATCACAATATCAACCTGCTACTGTACAACTTACTGACATATTTGACCTCTAATTAACATATGTCTCTATAATTATTGATATTCTAACAATCTTTGGTGAATATATGTTGGTTGTCTGATAAAAAATAATACTCAAGTTACAGCTTGTTTTCACAAAGTACTGTATAGAATATCAAAGAAAACCAAAAAATTCGGTGATTTATGAGGAAATGTACAAAAGTTTAAGAGACAGTAGGAAATCCATGTTTCATTTTGCCTTTCGACAGAATAATACTAAGCTATCGAACACGGTGTGATAAGCTGAGAGTTTTTGACTGCAAACTGTCAGTTTTGTCCACTATGATATATGGCACTGTTTATTAGGATATCCTTGAGAACAGTTCTACAAAAATGGGAAGTTGTTAAAGTTTACATATTTGTTGTATAGTGTTGTTGCGCAGTATATGTGTTATAGAATTCTGGTAACCCAGGCTTGGGTTCATGTCTAAATTTGGATGGGAAATCCAACTGGAACAAGTCTTTGTGGAAGACAAATTCCCTGAATACTATCTCTGTGTGATAAATGTTTAATTTCTGTGATGATGGCTTTTTTTTAGAGGGGTGTGTTAAATTCTGACCTAGCAGGTCAATTGTCAATACAAAGATACTAGCGAAAAGGTCATATCTGACATTGCACAAAAGAGGGGTAAACATCCAACCATGTTTCACATTAATCCTCTTCCTACCAGGGCAGTATTTGTTTGTACACACAAAAAAAAAACCTACAAGAAGGAAGAAACAGGAGCAAGGTATTACATATATTATGCTTCAGGGACTTCAAAACACAGTAGTATTACTGATCACATTTTCTTTTTTCCACTCTGTATGGTCAGTGTGCTTTGTGCTTTTCTTTTGCTGTATTTCCTCCCTTCTTTTGTTTTGTCTTTGTACTGTTAAATATATGTTAATAAAACAAATAAATAAATAACAAAAACTGTAGTACTGATGACAAACATTGCAAACAGGGCTCGACAGTTTAAAACATGTAAATTGAGAAATAAACACATTCACTCAAAGTTGTACAGTGGTGTTGTTTGTAGTCATTTATTGCAGATATATACAGATAAGTACAAATTGTATACTTTGGATTCAGCATAACGTTCATCTACATAGGTTCATCGTTATTAGTATTTGTTTATTTATTCTCGTTTTAGAGATGTGATATTATATACATCTGTCTCCATTTCACATTTTTATTGGTCAAGAGACCTATTTTTCTCCAAATCCATACACTTGGTTTTTGTATTTTGTGGTCTCACGTTTGTAACAAAATCGCAACGCACCATTTGAAGCGCTAAATTTTGTTTATACCAAAGTCCATACAAATATGTGATGTATCATATATGGCACAAATATCTTACTTGGTAAGGTCTTACAAAACAGAAAACAACAAAGAAAAAAAGAAGAAATAACTGACAAAGATGGTAAAAATTTCTAATTCAAGCATTTTATAGTCCTTGCAAAAAATAAGGGAAAACCAACCAATGCAAATGAAGTTGGCATGGCCATAATATGATAAAACAGATTATGATTACGTTATATCATGGAAGTGATGTCTTAAATGATAATATCATTACCCAAAGTTTGACAACTGTATTTCATTTGCATGCATTATAAAAGTACAATGTAAGTGTACATACATATTATTAACATCAGTACTTGAATAGGAGATATGACAGTACAGCAAGAAGCCATATTTAGGTGAAACATTTCATGGTTTGGCCACTAGGAGTGCTGTTTGCAAGCTGGATGTGAGGGTTGGAAGTGAGGGTCAAAATAGTTGAGTATTATACTAGTGTAAAGCCAGCAGTAGTTTTCTGTGTCGTTTTCATTGTAGTTTTATTAGTGACTACCCATAATCAAAACATGCTTAACTACTACATTAATGCTCTTTCAAGAACAGATACAATTTGTCCACAGATGTGCATTACCATAAAATCAGTGGCCTTGACCAAAGTTTAGCCCTCACTTTGCTGAATTTGAGATGCCCTCTTGTGATCCTTATGAGCAAAATGACTGGTAACCAGAATATAGCACATTACAGGATTCTTTTCTTCATCTTACATGTAATGATCATCTTTCACCTTTGTTCCAATGTTTTGGAACGGTTTTATAAACCTGTATGAATATACTAAATGAAAAGAATGTGTGCTAAATTCTTTATCTTTTCAAATCAGATAAATATACAAACAAATGTGTAACACAACTGCATAACTTTTTAAAAAAATACTGTTACTAATGGTATCAGCTTGACAGACAATCATTTCACCACACCTATGGCACTACAAAACTAGTTCAGCTAGTAGATTTAAGGTTTAAAACAATACATTTCACAGATTAAAAATCAGAACAGCGTCTTTAGTATCGATTTCACATGCACTGACAACAGGATGGGAAAGGCGAACATCCCGGATTACAACAAGGTTCTACATTTGGGTCTGATCGTTTATTGATTTCTGAAGGTGCCCAGACTAACTCTGCTTCAAATTTCATTCTGATGTCATCAATTTTCTTCAAAATTGCACTATAAGCTGGATCTGTGTTCAAGTTATAAACTTCTGATGGGTCTGTGTTCAGATCATACAACAGCGGTGGAAAATGGGCCGTTCTTTTAGCTGTGGGACGGCAATCAAGGTCATGAGTAAAGTCACAGTTGTCACTTCCTTCTGTGAAGTAATGGGCTTTGTAGTGCTTGTGTCTCACTGCATAGATCGGATACAATGGGTCAGCATATGCAAATATGTAGAAAAATGTGTCTCTCTTGCTCTGTAAAATAGAAAAAATTTAATAGCAATAATAACAAAAAAAAATTGAAAACAAAGGTACAGATTTTTATTTAGGGAGTGATAAACAGATGTAGATGAAATTTGTCTACAGCAGATCTACACTCATCAAATAAAGTTGAAACCTCCTGACACCTCATCTACAAAGTTCCAATGCAGTGACAGGCTGCTTCTATAGATTTGTCCACAGTAGACAAGATTTCATCAATGTACAGGGGCTTTGCAAATATATGCCTTCACATAAAAAGAAACCCTGTCTTTTTTACCTTTTCTTGTTGAAACAGCAATGGTCCAATATCTACACCATCCAGTGTAACATTTGGTAATGTTGCATTGACGAGGTTGGCTATGGTTGGTAAGAAATCTAGCGTACTAGCTAATTCCATTGTCCTACCAGGTTTGACTCTTCCTGGCCAATACGCAATAGCAGGCACACGCTGACCACCCTCATACGTAGTACCTTTACCACACTTCAATGGGCCTGCATTACCACCTCGATTTTCATTGCGAAGACTTGGTCTGAGAAGGAAATAGAAATAGACATAGGGTGTTATTTGTTTTTTTAGAAATTTAATATGATTATCTACTACTTCAAAACAGTCCCAAATTTTTTATTAATTGTCATGTATTTTTCAATGACATGAACAACTGAGCACACTTTATTCATTCAATGATGGCCACTTGTAGATGTTTGTGAAGTTAAAACTTGATGGGAGACATTGCGGCGAATGCACTGATGTCACTTTAAGCAAAATATTACATAATGGGTCACAAAATATTCATGTATTGTCTTTGCTTTCATATGAGAATTATATTTCCAAAATTTCAATGATAGGACACAACCTTCCAATGTAATAAACCCGACAATGGATTCATTGCAACAGCTCCCAGCTTTTTTTTTAAGCCAAACTTTCCATCTGTATGTGTGTTTTTCATGATTAAATCTCTTGACTTGCGACAAATATTCTCAACTTTTTCCACATTAATGAAAGGGAAACGATACCATGTGAAGTCACTATGTTTTATAAAAACTTGGATGTTAAACATTGAGACATAATGTGTTGTTGTCATTCACTTTCACTTATCGGTACAAGCTGGCATTGATCAGAACTTAGGTAGAAGTGATGTATACTATAGGTCTTGCTAGGCAAATTGTTGTGGACTAGCTGTTTATATTGTTATTGTAACTGTATAACAACAAGTGGTCAACAATATGTTTAACAGAAGTTGCCGAGAAAGACCTGTACATCATTTCTGCATAAGTTTGGATAGATGCCAGCTCTGTACTGATAAGTGAAAGTGAATGCATTTTACATATATCTTGTTTGACATCCAAATTTTTATTAAACATAGTGAATTCACAGAGAATCCTTCCCCTTTTAAAAAAATAAAAGAAAGAAAGATATGTCAGATCAGAGTTGTAACATACCCATTATCAGAGGTGAAGAGTATTAATGTATTGTTTTCTACACCACTATCCCTAAGTTGTTGTATGACATGACCAATACCATAGTCCAACTCTGCTAATGAATCACCAAATGTTCCCCTTGAAGTGGAGTTCCTAAATTGCTTACTAGCAAACTGTGGATGATGCACATGATTGAAGGCATAATATAAAAAGAATGGTGTTTTCTTTGCTGCATTTGTTGAGATGAATGTAGTAGCTTGCTGGATGTATTTCTCTTCCAGCACAGTAAAGTCAGTGGGCTGCTCAATTATTTTATCATCTTTATATAATGGACACCCAGGATAGTATAAATCACACTGATTAAAACATGGGTCATCGGGATAAAAACATTTGAGACATGGACAAAAGTCCTGAGAGTAGGGTATCCCATAATAACTATCAAATCCATAGTGGATTGGTGAGTATTCATTGTTCTTGCCCACACCTAAATGCCATTTGCCAACAATGCTTGTACTGTAACCTTTAGTCTTTAAAATTTGTGCCAGCGTTGTCTCATTGTGTGGTAGCCCTCCTGTAGACTCTGGTAGGAAAACTCCAGGCCATACACCAAGCCTTGGTGGTAGTCTACCTGTCAGTAATGAGGCTCTGAAATGATCAAAACAAAATTGAGAGACGTTGTTAAAGAATTACAATCTTCAGAAAGACCTCTTTTTGTACCCTATTCCCAACTTGCAAGCAGTCTCAGCCAAGTGAAGGGGTACAGAAGACCTGGTCGAAATTTCAAAAATACATATAAATAATTGAAAAGAATGAATGTAAATGTACTGAATATGCCCCCAATACACAAACTATGTGTTGTTGACTGCTAGCTGTTAGTTACCCTCCCACTATATTTCCGCATGTGATCGATACCAATGTGCAATATCAGAATATCACACGGTACATACTTACCTTGACGGACTGCAAAGTGGGTTTGCAGTGTAAAACTGAGTAAAATGTAGTCCATTGTTGAAAAGATTATCAATGTTTGGGGTTTGACTAGTAGGGTGACCATAGCATGACAAGTCCCCATACCCAAGGTCATCAGCGAACAGAATAACGATGTTTGGACTCGGAGACTGTGCAGCTAACGAAATACTCCCACATAACCAAAGAGACAAAATAGTAATATATTCAGATCGAAAGCACCATGTTAAAACCATATTGACTATCCAAGAACACGCAATGGTTCCAGTATTTTATTTATTTAACTTCATATCGACGGGTACGGAAGGTGACAAGGTTAAGTCCCCATCAGGTGACAATCAGCTGATTTTAGACCACCTAGGTTCCTGAACAAAATACTGTGCACGTTACATAACGCACTACAACTTACAAGCACGTCAACAGCTTTTGGGATGACTATTCAAATATACCTTTTACTTTATCATTAATCTTACATAAAAAGTATACGGAGCCGATAGCTTGCAAGTAGTTTTATACTGTTTATATCTTACAACGTAAAGGTATTTAGAAAGTTTATACGTAGACGAACTAAAAACTTATAGTTATACATTTATTGCAAAAGATAGCAGAACTACTCTTAAAATTGTATCCCTTTGAATCTGGTAAACCTGAGGTCTAAGGAAAAGAATTTGTTTCTTAGCTGAGATGTGTACAAAGGAATGTATTTATTGCAAAACATATAGAATGTCACTTTGACATACATATCATGTGTATTTTAAAAATGTCTCAGTGTATGTTTATATTCAAAATATTTTTGAAATATAAAGTTTTGTCATTTATTGGTTTCATTCTAAGTTCAATACTATATGAAAATTTATCTTTCAAATACCATAACATATCCAGTGACTTTCTGTTGCTGATGTTTATTTTCATACATGTTGTGACCATGGTATACAAAAATATACATGTATGTGTAAGCAACATTATTTTTGTTGTTAATATTCTGGATATGTTTTGTCATATTTGATTGAATAATACTGAAATGTATGTTGTACAATATATATATATATATATATATATATATATATATATATATATATATATATATATATATATATATATATATATATATATATATATATATATATATATATATATATATATATATATATATGAAAAATGTTATTCATTTTTGTTGTTGCTATTTTTCTGTATATGATGTGTCTTATCATATTTGATTGAATAGTGAACTGCCATACAATGATCTGTGGCATTGACAACAGGATGGAAAAGGTGAGCAACCTGGTGTACAACACGGTTCTACATATTTATCAACAGGTCTCAAAATTTCACTTTCAGCCCAGTCCATAGTTTCAACATGCTGAATATAAATCTGCCAAATTGTGTCCAATAACTCTTTATATTGAGGCAAAAAGCTTAGATTATACTGTTCTGATGGATCTAGGTGGAGATCATACAACAACGGTGGATCATGGCGGATGAGATTTGCTGAAGGGCGGCAATCTTTGTCGGGATATTGTGCACCACACATAGGAGCCCCCTGTGTGTAGTAGTGTGCTTTATACTGCTGGTATCTGACAGCATAAACTCCAATTTCTTTCTCTGGTTTTTCGTAATAATAGAAAAATGTGTCTCTTTGGCTCTGAAATAAAACAGAAATGGTGGTATTATATTGGTATTAAAAGTGAAACAAATAAAGTACCCTCAAAACCTCAAGCCTTATGCTAGTATGAAGGATATATATATATATATATATATATATATATATATATATATATATATATATATATATATATATATATATATATATATATATATATATATATATATATATATATATATATATATGGCATGGTAAATGTGCCCATTTATAGTTTATTTCTGAGGTTCAATTTACATTAACACAAATCATTTGACATTGTTTTCATTCATACCTTTCCTTCTTCAAATAATACTGGACTCATGTCCATGCCATCAAGTGTAACATTTGGTAATGGTGCTCCAACCAGTTTGGCCAATGTAGGTAGAAGATCCAGAGTACTGGCCAACTCTGGTGTTCTTTTTCCAGACTTGATTCTTCCTGGCCAATATGCTATAGCAGGAACGCGTTGACCACCTTCATATGTAGTACCTTTACCACACTTCAGTAGACCTGCAGCACCTCCTCTGACTTCATTCACAGTGCTTGGGCTACAATGATAAACAAAGTTTTTAAAATAGGTATAAAAGTAGTCACAAAATTTGCATCTTTTAGATCACAATCACTTTCCTGCACATAAACCTTCATTTTGGAAGTAATCATGCATTCAAAATTTGTCAAAACATATCAACTTGCACTATCAGTCATAGATAGTTAAAATTAATCACAGTTTCCTATGTTTTTCTCGGGGTTACATGTCAAAAGTATGGTGCAATGCGTAGAAATCTACTCATGGCCAAAAACAACCATCAGTTTTATACCAAGCAGTTCAAGTTTATAAAAAAAAATGAGATTTTTTTTTTTTTTTTTTCAAGTACCATGTATAATCCTTGGGTATATCTTGGTTTGATCTGTTGTCTTGAATTCATTTGCTTCTTCGCTAATATTGCGCAGTAAAATAATGGTAAAATACAGCGATTGTCCATCTCATTTGTGAATGTCAGCTCCCCCCCCCCCCAACAACAACAACAGAATGTTAACCAAGCAAAATGGGACAGAAAGAGGAGCAAATCAGTACAAGAGAACACATAAAACCCACTGTTTGGTAGGACATTCTGAGTGTAAGATTATATATACCCATTGTCTGAGGAGAAAAACACAAGAGTGTTTTCAGCTATTCCTTGATTGTGCAGTTCTTCCAGAACTTGTCCAACACTCCAGTCAACTTCAGCTAAGGAATCTCCAAAGACACCTCGCAGAGTTGAATTCCGAAACTGTTTCCCAGCAAACTGTGGAGCATGACAGTGCTGAAATGCATAGTATAGGAAAAATGGATTCTTTTCCTTGGATTTTGTAGCAATGAAGTTTCTTGCTGCTGTAGCGTATCTCTCATTCAATGTCAATAAATCAACTGGTTGGTCTATGATTTCAGTGTTGTAATACAATGGACACCCAGTAAAGTATGGCTTGCAGGGTATAAAACAAGGTGCATCTGGCCAAAAACATGTGATGCAAGGACACTGGGCATGAGTGTATGGAATCCCAAAGTAGTAATCAAATCCAAAATTTGTAGGTAAATATTTATGATTCTTTCCAACTCCAAGGTGCCACTTTCCTATCATTCCAGTTTGATAGCCTTGTTGTTTCAGCATTTTGGCAATGGTTGTTTCGTTCAATGGAAGACCACCAGTGCAATTAGCTTGGAATACTCCTGGATAGACACCAGTTCGTGGTGGTAAACGACCAGTCAATAATGATGCCCTGTTTGAGTAACAGTCAAGAACATTAATTGTATTATTGATGAGTATGAAGAAATAACGTTATCTGGTAACTTAGCTGCAATAATCTATCTAAATTAAATCAATATGCAAAACAAAAAATCTTCATAAAGAACACAGTGAGTGGCCATTACAATAATGATCCAACCAACCTTGACGGACTACAAACTGGGCTTCCAACATAAAACTGAGTGAATAGCAACCCATCTGAAGCAAGTTTGTCTAGATTTGGGGTGGACGACGTGGGGTGACCGTAACATCCTAAGTCTCCGTACCCTACATCATCAGCGAAAAGGACAACTACATTGGGATTACGATTTGAAGAAAGGGTGACGATGGGAAATATGCACAAAACAACGAATAGCCCAAGGCAGTACATGATGATGCATGAGGGACGGGTACAGTACACAACAACACGTCCGAGCGCTAGCGAGCAATACAACAACTGAACGGAAATAAAGCCCCTTATCTTAGTCATAAAAGAGTGTCCTTGTACATAACCGGATCCTTATGGAGGGAATACCAGAAAACGTCTGTGGTCTAATCCTGCAGACAAAACCACAGACCACTTGATTGTTCGGGTTAAAAAACGGCAACCGTAGCAATACGACAAACGAACAAACCAAGACAAATAAAGCAATCCACCGTTGCATTGCATTATTTATGCTAGATTTGCTTCTCCCTTGCAGCTATTTCCAAAAGACATCCTCGGAAAGTGTATAACACGTCAGCTGTTCTGAAACTGCAAACCGTAAAATTATCATGAACTTTAACAGTGTTGTACTCAAAATGTAGTGATATCTAGATAACATTTGCAGTAATCCATAATTTGATAATAGATGCAGAAAGATTCTGTAATGTATCTACTACTTCAATAATTCACATTTGAGTACATCACTGTCATCAGGTTATCTATGCACTAAATATAGTTATCATTGGCAGGCCTGTTTTTAATATTATGGTATCACATATCGCATATTTATGTTTGTTTTTCACTGTCATGATTTGTTTTATTTGTATTTATTTATTTATTTATTTATTTATGTATGTATGTATGTATGTATGTATGTATGTATGTATGTATGTATGTATGTATGTATGTATGTATGTATGTATGTATGTATGTATGTATGTATGTATGTATGTATGTATGTATGTATGTATGTATGTATGTATGTATGTATGTATGTATGTATGTATGTATGTATGTATGTATGTATGTATGTATGTATGTATGTATGTATCCTCATTCTTTATTCTAATTATATATGTATGTATATGCTTTGGTTTGGTAGTTCTCCTTTTGGAGGATGTGGTGGCCCTGAAAAGGACCGTTTGGTTTGTGTATGCTGAGCATACGATTTACTTGGAGCTGGTGTACTTAGTGACGGCTTTGGTACCCTCACTGACGGCGTGCTTGGCAAGCTCACCGGGCAACAAGAGACGTACAGCAGTCTGGATCTCTCTGCTGGTGATGGTGGATCTCTTGTTGTACTGGGCCAGGCGGGAAGCTTCAGCTGCAATACGCTCAAAGATATCATTGACGAAGCTGTTCATGATAGACATGGCTTTTGAAGAAATACCAGTATCAGGGTGGACCTGTTTCATGACTTTGTAGATGTAGATACCATAGCTTTCCTTTCTACGTCTCTTTCTTTTCTTGTCACCACTTCGTACAGCTTTAGCCTGACCGGCTTTCTTGGCAGCTTTTCCACTTCCTTTGGGAGGCATGTTTGAAATACTCGTATGATGTTGGTCAGAGTTTGATGTGTTGAAACAGTGGAAACAGTTGCCTTTTTATAGCCAAAGAAATGCAAATGACGGATTCTGAAAGTGTTATTGCTGGGAAGAAGTGTTAGGCGGGAAAAGCAAATTCAATAGAAAATTATCACTTTCTACTATTGCCTTTAGCTTCGCGCCAAATCAGTCTTTGTCATTGTAAATTACTACCTGTTCCTTGTTATGATTGGCCAAAGTTGACTGTAACCAGAATCTTAGCTTTTGCTATAAATTTGGAGGATTTCCGAGCCATATCATTCATTGTAACATCGACGTAGTCACCACCCTCGAAAAACCAACAACCAACAATCCCATTATGTCTGGACGTGGTAAAAGTGGCAAAGCCAAAGGCAAGGCAAAGAGTCGTTCAAGCAGAGCTGGCCTGCAGTTTCCAGTCGGTCGTGTCCACCGTTTCCTTCGTAAAGGCAACTACGCTCAACGTGTTGGTGCTGGTGCCCCAGTCTACTTGGCTGCCGTTCTCGAATACTTAGCCGCTGAAATCCTTGAGTTGGCTGGAAATGCCGCCCGTGACAACAAGAAGACCAGAATCATTCCACGTCACTTGCAACTGGCTGTCCGTAATGACGAAGAATTGAACAAACTGATGGGTGGTGTCACCATTGCCCAGGGTGGTGTATTGCCAAACATCCAGGCAGTACTTTTACCAAAGAAGACTCAATCCAAAAAGTAAATCGTATGCCCAGCCATCCACAAACCAAACGGTCCTTTTCAGGACCACCACATCCTCCAAAAAGAGAACTACCTAAACTTCACGCAAAGACACGTTTCTTTTCCATTGTTTTTTTTGTGTGCCTATCATTTGCCATTTTAAAATCAAAACTTATTCAAGTTATTTTGGTTATTCCTATACCTGGGTGGTTTATTCACACACAAAAAAAACATGCATATGATCTATGATATGATGTGTTGGAAAAAATCGGGTATTTGTTTATGTCAAGATGTAAATCTCCAAGGGGGAAATTCATGTGATAGTCTAAAACATATTAGTCTATTCTTTACATATACATGCTGTTCGAAATTTTCACAGCTGTGATACCGATCTTTGGGTAGTGGCTAACAATGCACATAATAAATGTTTCTGTTGTAACACATCTTCATGCATTTTCTATAGACTCACAGACAATGGAAATATAGAATAAAAGATTCTTCGCTGTTGGCACACTCCTGTTAGTAACGACTTCCCACACCAACGAGTCTTCATAATATATTCATTCGATCACAGTTTACATGTTACTTATCTGTGATGTAACATAGGACAAGACATACGGGAGCCTTCAGAACGGGCTGTAGTAGGGGGGAAGGTCCCGGGGAAATCAGGACCATCACCGTCAAAATCATCACAATTTAAATACTACTACTAGGTAATCTATAGCAAATATTTTATCACGGGTGCAGAGAGCGTGTAATTGATATGATCGATCGATTTATTGATTATTTGATTAAATGGTGAAATAAAACTTTTCCATCTTTCTCTCATACAGCTGTATATAATTATCTCTTTATTGACTAAGTCATAGACTCTCCATCTATGACTAAATAAAGACACCTTGTCCACTCTTCTATCTAAAAACAATTTGCTTTATCTCTTATCTTACGGGAGACTATCACACCGAACAAACACTCAGCCATGCAAAACTAGTATATTCGGAGAGCTCACTGATTCCCTAATATAATATAATGATCACATTTTGAAAACGTTAAATATGGTTACAGTGCAGTGTCAAAACCCTTTGAAAATCAAAACTCAATCAATGTTGAATTACCTTTATCAGTCTCTTCATAGTCTAGACCCTCCAGATGGTGGAGGGTCTATGGTCTCTTCCTGGAAAGATTCACTTGTTTATCTATGTATGCTGTGGACCATTTTGAATACCAAATGCAGATGAAATCAGGGGAGTGATATTTGGGAGTTGGTATGCAATATACTACCAACTCCTTTTTTTTTGGGGGGGGGGAGATTTAGCATTACAATATACTACTCCTTTTTTGGATCTACCTACAAGTGAAAGTGAACGAAACCAACACATTTTCTCCCGTTAACATCCAAGTTTTTATTAAACACAGTGAATTCACAAGGTATCCTTTCCCTTTAAAAACTACAGTTAAACCATTATTGCAACTTTTACTTCAAATTTAGCACCTTAATGCCTTACTTTGCACTTCAAGGCACACTTAAAGAACACATTTCCATATAATATATATTCCTTACACATTTACAACTTTTAAAAACTATATCTCTCTTGTGCCACTGGCAATACCAAAAATATACATAAAATAAACCTGTGTGAGATTGGTTATACAAATCATCTAGACCTGCTCATGTTCTCACAATACTCTTATAATCAATAGTATTTTAATTACTGGCCATTTCCTACAAAATTATACAAAGTAATCCTCTCATTATTAGATAAAAGAACTAGTTTATTTTCACTTTTTGGAATGAAATATCTACTGGTGCAGCATAAAAATCTTGTTCCCTGTAAAACAATAGCTTGTCCAATGATAGACATGCCTTTTGAATCTGGGAAATAAAGCATTATATTTATTTTAAGTACATCAAACATAACCCTTTACACAGCACCAGTAACCTGAGTAACAAAACCCATGCTATGCACAGAATATAAAGATGTGAGTTACATAGATTGATTTTGGTAATATTTTACTTTGGCTATATGCTCTTTTTCAAAGAGTGAATCAATATTTTTGCATTAAACATACAATACAGTAGGTTTGAAAGACAGACAATTTGCTCTTGAGCAAGTTAAACTCATCTAAATTGTGATGCTGGTCAAAGTCACCCTAAACATTCCTTTAATATGATGGTTAACAATTTAAACATGATATTTGCCTACTTCTGCCATGCACAAACCAAGTTAGTTATTGTCTTTGAACTGAAAATATGGATCATATACCCTGGATTATCTATACCCTGGTTGTTCCACGTCACAATAATGTGTGTCTATATCATTGGTTCTATGGCATTTGAAACACAAATGAAAACATTCCACATCACCATTATTTTTCCCAATTTTTCATAAATTATGCTTGAGGAGGAATAATAAACTCATGACCTAAGGGTTTTCGTCATCACTCATCTAGCAACTCATAGAGGCAAGGTCCTTGAATCATACTCTCCTTGGCTAAATGTGGCAATTTCCCTTCACGACTTCAAGATTATTTTCAGGAACAAGAACAACATGATGGAAATGGTTTACAACCAGGATTACAGCAAGGTTCTACATTTTTATCACTTGGTCTGTTCATCTGACTTTCTCCCCACACCAACCCTGCTTCAAACTTCTTCTTAATCTCATCAATTTTTTCTAAGATTGGTAGATATTCCTGGTCACTACTCAGATTGTAGATTTCTGATGGATCCACGTTTAGATCATACAGTAGTGGTGGGATATGTTGGGTGAGGTTTGTAGAAGGACGACAATCTTTGTCTGGGTTGTTAGGACCTGATGTTCCTGATCCTTGAGTGTAATAGTGAGCTTTGTACTGCTTATATCTTACTGCATACACACCCGGATCTGGTCTAGCGTCACTGAAAAAGTAGAAGAAAGTTTCTCTCGGACTCTGAAAGTAAATATTGGAAAAACAGTGTTAACTGTTTGTTGTGAACACAGTGATGACAAGACAGTATCTATTCTATAACATGCTTATGACATGT
Organism: Glandiceps talaboti; assembly: GCF_964340395.1. Taxonomy (NCBI): domain Eukaryota; kingdom Metazoa; phylum Hemichordata; class Enteropneusta; family Spengelidae; genus Glandiceps; species Glandiceps talaboti. The sequence goes on from NC_135550.1 coordinate 16,976,513, forward strand.
ATGAGTGTGACCTACAACCAATGTTTCTTAAATGGTGAAGGCAATGGACAAGGTGACTTTAGATGTTGCATTTGTTGACCACTGTCTAGAAACAGTTCAGACTAAGAATATCCATAGTGGTGAACTGTGATTCCAGATGAAAATCAACTGTAAATGAAGTTCAAATCTTTCAAACAAAACATATCTCACATTATTTAAACTTACATGGTGCCATCTAGTACTGTAACTATGACCGAGTTATGAGCCGAGTTGGAAAACAAATTCAGCAACTGACCTTTTCCTGTTGAAACAACAATGGTCCAATATCCACACCATCCAGTGTAACAGTTGGTAATGTTGCATTGACGAGGTTGACTATGGTTGGTAAGAGATCCAGAGTACTAGCTAATTCCATTGTCCTACCAGGTTTGACTCTTCCTGGCCAATATGCTATAGCAGGCACACGGTGACCACCCTCGTACGTAGTACCTTTACCACACTTCAGTAGACCTGCATTACCACCCCTGACCTCTCTCAGCAAACTTGGTCTGAAAGCCAATCACAAATATATCTCATGATTGATTCTTCAACAATATATGTAGACAGGTCACTTTTGACAGAAGTGTATAAGTAAAGGATAGACAACAAGGTGCGTAATACCATGGCTCCAATTATGGTGATGACTTGATGGTATTCACTAAACACTGCACTCACATCTCTTAGTTTCAACTTGCACCCAAATTCACACTCAACCCATCAATGTGGTATTAGACTTGATAACTCTAAAGGTTGGGGGATTACATTATTTCATTTAGAAAGTTACATTTACTGATGTGAGGAACTCACCCATTATCAGATGTAAAGAATATAAAAGTGTTATCTTCTATATTCTGTGCTCTAACCTCTTCGATGATCTGTCCAACTGCCCAATCCAACTCTGCCAAGGAATCACCAAAAGTTCCACGTAAAGTGGTATTTCTAAATGCTTTACTAGCAAACTGTGGGTGATGTGTATGTTGCAATGGATAGTACAGAAAGAAAGGCTTTCCAGCCTGTGCATTCTTAGAAATGAAATCCCTTGCTTCATTGCTGTACCTTTCAGTTAATGTGGTCAAATCTACAGGTTGTTCAAATATTGTAGTATTGTGATAGAGTGGGCAGCTAGTATAACCAGGAGCACACTTATCCCAGCATGCATCTCCTGGATAGAAACACTTTAAGCATGGACACATGTCATGAGAGTAAGGGATTCCATAATAGCTATCAAATCCATAGTTGGTTGGTAGATACATCTGATTTTTACCAACTCCAAGGTGCCACTTCCCAATGATTCCAGTTCTATAACCCAGTGGTTTTAATAAAGCAGCTATGGTTGTTTCATTGCGAGGAAGACCTCCTGAAGAGGTTGGCCAGAATACTCCTGGCCACATTCCTGTCCGAGGTGGCAGACGTCCTGTCAGCAGAGCAGCTCTGTAAAAACATGCCATGGCAAACGTTTTAGTTAGGATATTTCTTCATTTCTCTGTTACTATCAGTTGAGAGCTAATTAAAAAAAAGTTATAACAGCAAAATGTGGGTGACATGTCCAATACTTAATTAATTGCATCTCTAATTATGGCCCCGTTTACACACAGATGTGTTCAAATGATGACCATTTTCCCTTGACCAATCTCCAAACTTTATTCTAAAAAAGTAACATCCTTAACATCACCCCAATATCGTCACACACTAATAAAATGTTAGCTGCAATAATAGTACAATTACTCATCATAGTAAACCAGTTTCATTTACGACACCATCCAATACGTTGAGGTTATTTCGCAGTGTTACAGAAGAAATAACAGCTCTGGTTTGCGGGCATGCAATTGGTTTTTTAATTGCTTAATTTGCACAAAACATTGTTGAGTAAAACCTACAATTTATTGCACACAGCTATAGTAGTCATCACTTGACATTTAAAGGGAAGTAACTCTGTCTATCCTGTTGTGCTAGTGCCAATAAAAATGTTAGCTACAGTAATTGTTGCGTTACATTTAATTTTTAGTGTCTTAGATTTTTATGTAGTATTGTTTCAGAATTTATGTTCACAGCTATACTCTCTAAATTGGCACGTCGCTTGACATGTAAAGGGGGCGTGACTTTACTTTGCAGTTTTGCTGATAAAAATATTAGCTGCAATAATTATAGCGTTAACTTTTTGTGTCTTGCCTTTTTATCTTTCCGGGATTAGCGAAAAAATGATGGGCAAAACCCGGAAGGGTAAAAGCTTAGAAACAAAAAATGACGCTACTAGTTTGTTCTGCAAATATAGTCTAAAATATAAACAGGAGCGCAAAAGTAACAAGTATTAATAGTGCGAGCTTGACTTTTGTAAAGTGGGCGTGATCTGTACAATTCTATTGAGTTTTGTCTTTTTCCTAATATCGTCGGGTGGACAACATTATCATTATCGCTGACAAAAGTCTCTATGGCTATTGCGTGCTGATATTGTCATGAAACCCTACTTTTGTTTTACCTTGACGGGCTACACACCGAATTAGCCGAATAAAATTGTGTAAACAAAAGACCATCTGACGCTAGTTTATCGAAGTTCGGACTGACCGATGTTGGGTGTCCGTAACAGCTTAAATCTCCATATCCTAAGTCATCCGCAAATATTATAAGAATGTTAGGGTTTCTATTAGGACTTCGCGCAAACGCAGCTATTATTAGAACTTGTGAAGTTACGAAAATGCCATAAAGTAGCGAAATACAAGTATGAGTAATGATGCGTCGACTACAGTGAGCTGCCATTTTGATTTTCTCGCGATTATTTGCTCATGCGCATTTGAAGACATTCAGGAAATGTAACGAACTTGTTCATTGGTTTGAACGAACTAATCTAGGTGGCTTGTCCAATGATGAAGCTTCTAAGTTGTGTAGCTTGGTTTGCCACATTCCTTGTTATGATTTCGGAGACTCAACTCAACAACTAGTTCAACGCTAGACTGGTGATTTGGTCTGTCGGTGTTTCACTAGAAGACGACTTGAATTGGTAAAATATTATGGCGGACGACGATTTTGACTTCGGTTCGAGGAAAAAGGTTAGATTCATCAAAATCCACGAAATCAAGATGAAGGGAGAGTGAAAAGAACAAGAATTATTGCAATGACATGGCGCGAGTCGCTAGTCGTTGGTACCCCAGGCACTTGAATCAATCTGAATATAGCTGGAGATGTCGCATGTCACAAGTGTGATATTCCTCAGAACATACGCAATTAATCGCAAGTCTAAACTGTTTGCTACAATGCATGGATAAAATTGGCTGAACTGACAAAATGTTGCAACCATGGTAACAACACGAACAATTGTCATTAACATCTTGTTGACAGTATATTTGTATGATTGACAGAATGGTAACAAAACAAATCATATCATTGTTATCAACATGCACATTTCAGAGATTCACTTGGAAAGATAAAAGTCTGATGTTTTACCATGTTTTGAATGTGTAGATATTGTAAATATTTCTTCATTACATGTAATATTTTGTATTCATGAAGGTCAGTGTTCTCCCCACTACAGAGAAAGTGATGTGTGAACACCATCCTTGCTATCCAGGCCACCATGACAGGTTTTTGTTGTGCTTCAAAAGTGTTCTACCATCCTTGATCTTTAGCAATCTTTGAAATACTAAATATGTATACTTTCACATGAAGAGAAGTTGTTGAGACCACTGTCCATGTGCCTGTTAAATATTTAATATGAACAGTTTCACAATATGTTTCAATGTTGAAGACATGAATAGTATGTGCTGATCATTATACAAATTTCCATTTGATCTATATGGAAACCATTATGCAAATTAACACCATTCTTGGAAGTGGGGAAAACACTGAAGGTACTGTGATGTGTAAACATTGTCGGGTTCATTTCAGTATGTTAATGTTATTCCATCTCCAAAAAAAAATGTGTGTAATATCAGACAAGCATATCAGGTATTCAAAGTGGTGTTACCAAATCATTCAACAAACACATTCATTTTTCATACATTGCTATATGTGTATACAACTAGCCTGAAGTGAAGACAGGACGCCGAGCACGTGTTTTAGCTGACAGTGACACACCCAATGGTGATATAACAGTTGATGGTGATGACATAGCAGTAAGTGAATCATTGAAGACCACCTCTACTACTAACAATGTGAGTTAGCTCATCAACTAATCTATGGCAGTAGTATCACCAATGCACACATTTCATGCCATTGCAATCATAACCTAAGCACCGCACTGTTGGCATAGTCACATTTGGATAAATGAATACTAATTTTTTATTAACTGTCTAATGATAACGTGATGTCAGTTATTGCAATTGAGCATGCCTGCCGCCTTGATAATCTACCAACAATACTTAAGCTGCACAAGTTTTAACAACTGAATGCACAGACGTAATAAAACTAAAAAGGGGAATATTTGATTTCAGAGGTGGGGTGCTGGTAGACTGTCAGATACATCGTGATGTTTCGACCCTTACCGGCCTCCTCTCAGGGGTCGGCTGATGTGTGAGGATGCCCTGTCACAGTGTACCTTACAGACTAGGGTGCTGGAGGGTCTTTGAAGAAAAAAAATTAAGAAAATAAACTTTGTCTCTGAAAATATGACAAATCACACAAATAAGCAGGCACTGATTTTGTCATTTGAGCAAAAATGACATTTTTTGTTACAATTTGGTTATCGGAAAGGATGCCTTGTGAATCCACTTTCCATAAAAAAAAAAAAACTTGGATGTTAAGATGAAATGTGTTGGTTTCATTCACTTTCACTTATCAGTATGGTATTGACATCAGTCTGAATAAAAGGTAAAAGTGACATAGAGGCCAAGCTAGGGAACTTCAATTAATTTTAATGTATTGTCGATTGCTTTAATATAATGTTATACAATTACAACATGTTTAACGGAAGTTGCCTTGGAAACCACACTTTCACCTAAGTTTTGATTGATGCCAGCTCCATACTGATAAGAGGAAGTGAATGAAACCAATGAATACTATGTCTACATCTAAGTTTTTATTAAACATTGTGAATTCACAAAGTAGCCTTCCCTTTAAACACTCGTCACTGTAGTCTGTATCATAAGCCTCCAGCCCCCCTCCCCTCTACCCTATTAACCATGAGCAAACTACTACTACTAACTTGCCACTGAAGTATAACAAGTTGTGTTATGCTTTCAAAGCAAATCACATTCTGTTCTATTACAGGCTTCAGGAGCTCCACCCAGACCATCTCGAAGACAAGGTGGTTGGGCAGATGACATTCCAAAGTCAGCTAAAAAGGGGTAAGTAAAGTGACCCAGTGTGTCTACATACATAAAAATATTCTAGATTTAAATGTAAAAAAGAAAGCTTAGTTTGTATCAAGTATTAATCAAGGCTCAAATGAAACCCTGCAGTGACAAAAAAATAAATGTTGTAAGAATACTTCTAACAATCACAATATGTAAAATGTGTTGTTTGTAATAAATTAACATTAACCTCTATGAAAAGGTAAACATTCTCTTTCAAAAAATTACACTTTACTTAAAAGGAATATAAAACACATGTATGTACGTTGTAACAGATAAGAGTCACTGATATATTGAAAATCTCAAGAACTTGACATGCATTTCAATAATTCCAGAAGGCTTCTTAACTTTTCAAGGTGTAATCTGAAAGGTATTATTATATATATTGTTAATGACATGTTTGCTATAATTGAAATATACCAATCTATAAATTATGTTGTGTGTATTTGTTGAGGTAAAGTAAAGAACATTAATAGAAGGACTTTTCTTCCTTAGACATAAAATAAATGTATATCACTATATATCTTATAAATCTCTCTCAGCATATGTTGATCTTTATCATATCTTTTCTTGCAGCACTATGACTGTCTTCTTTTTTTTGTCCCGTGTGTCTTCCCTTTTTTGATAAAATAATGAACCAATAATAGTACTAATTCTAGAATCTATGCGCAATGACTGTATGCTGATGTTGTTGATTCTTCTCGGTTACAGAGGCAAGAGAGGGGAGCAGTTTTATGAAGAGTAACTACTTGGTTTTTTGATTTTAATCCTTTCATAACAAAAAAAAAGTTTGCACTTTTCCTTCACTGGTATTATTTTGGTTGGTGGTGGTGGTGGTGGTGGTGGTGGTGGTGGTGACCTGAATCATTGCACGCAAAAAAAAAATAAAAAAAATATAATACCATGTCATAGAATAACCTGTTAACCATATTAAAACTATAAGTGTGACACTTGAGAGTTTTTACCCTCATCCTGCTCTTGGTATTTTCATCACAGCAACATTTATTTTGCATTTCCATCCTTTAAAACTAGCTGAAATCTTCTTCTTCTTTTTTTGTTTTTGTCATGTATAAATGCCTGCCCTTTTGTAAATCTTGGTAAATGCTTAGTAGACTTGCATCCGTAGACTAGTTACTGACATGATTTGTATTCTGTGTCTGTTAATGTTAATATTTATTCCCATATTAGTGAAAGACTGAGACCAGCAAGTCCTGAGAGACATGACTCTGATGAAGGTAAGTTTGAAAGCAAGTCAGAAACTGTGACATGTGAAGAGTATATTCGAGCTTGTAATTTGAACATGTTAGTTGAATAGTACTACCACACACATCCAGGTTATCTCATCTAAGTGGCGACATTGAAAGCCGTAAGCTGGGGTATTATTTATTTCAATCAGACAACAACAATCTGCATTTGCTGGAAATGTATAAAATGCCAATACTTAGTCAGTATATATGTTAATTAGGGGTCAGTTGTATCCATAAGTAGTACAGCAACAGGTTGAAAGTGTGATTGCATTGGGGCACTGATTACTTGGTGTGGACCCTAAAATCAATTTTGATTGGATTTTTTGTACCATATTATATTATTTCCTTGTCAACTTATATGTAATTAATACTGAAACAGGTGTGCACATTGGATAGAGATGATATTTATGTAGAAGAATCTAAGTTAAGATGAATGTTTAGAGCACACTTTATTCATATGTTTCAAGTCAAGCCAGCCTGGTGGGAGAATTACAGTGGTTACGATAAAGCAAGTCAAGTCTATGACCATTTAATTAAAGTGACAGCATGGACCTGCAACTCATCAAGGGGGATTACAGATCAAACAGACAATATTATCAATGTAAAAGATGTTCTTCAGTGAAAATGTCAAACCACATACTCTTCATATAGAGAATCTTGGATTCAGTCAATATTGAGTAATTCATGTTCTCGTCATTTGTAGATATTCCAGTCATACCTGACCTCGAAGAATTTCAAGAAGAGGACATGGCAACACAGATAGCAGCGCCACCTAGTGTACAAGTGAATAGAGTTGCTACATACAGGGAGCTTGACAATGATCTTTTGAAACATTCACAACTTCTTACTTTGGTAGGTGGATACATTTTCTGACAGTATAGGATGTAAAGATTATTCTGTTATAAATTATCCAAGAATTGTGATACACCACATTTCTGTTTCAGAGCTTATAAGATTTCAGGGTTTGGCCACAAGAAGCACTGCTGATGTTGAATTTGAATTTTTTTCTTCCTGGTAGGATGGTGATATAGATTTGAAATTGCTGACAAGAGTATTAGCAGCAGAAAGTGAAGTTTATGAAGAAGACAAAGCGTGGGACTGGGATAGATTATTTACAGAGGTATCATCAGACTTACAAACAGAATGGGAAAAAGCTAACCCAGATGACGCTGAAGATAAAACACTTTGATTATTCATCATTCAAGTTTTCTTTCAACTATTCTTTTTGAAAAAAACCCCAACTATTTGCTTTCAAACATATTAAAATTTCATCAAGCTTTGATTTGTCAGTGTTGTGTACTTTGTATATATTTCTTCTATATACTGTTTAAAGTTATGTTAGATGGACTTCAAAGTATTTGTATTCCTATATTTTCAGCAATTCAGTGCAGACAAATTAGAGTTGTATATTCTCATCTTCAGTAAATGTATATCGTTTAAAACTAAGGTCTGTACTTATAGATTGACTTGTATATTGTCTGGAATAAATATGAAATATTTGGTAATTTATTCTTCTGTGTGTGTGTGTGTGTGTGTGTGTGTGTGTGTGTGTGTGTGTATGTGTGTGTGTGTGCACGTGTTTTCATATGTCCATTGCACTGAAAGTTTGCTCATTTATTTGTTTATATTTCACTATTTGTTATTATTTTTATGTCTATTTCACTGTCTTTCAATCAGTTTTATGTACATATCAAAGACTGAGTGCCACTATAAGCATGGTGAAATATATACAAGTGTGTATGTGCCTGTAAGCAACTTAGATTAAAAACACTGGGCCAATTGTCTTTGATTGGATATTTCACGTTGGGGAATTTTCCAATTCAAAGATGTTCAATTTGGGTATAAAATTACATTTTTAGTACAGCTGAACTATATATTCCCCTTCTAATGGTAACATCAGTCGTCAGATTTGCTGACTCTTCCCCAGCATGATACTAAAATTTTGTTGGACATCAATATCCTATGTATAAAGATTAATAGTTCATATATGTTACTGCAACTATTTACAACGTAGATTTGGAGTCAAAAAGTCTACTCTTTATGTCTGGATAATTTACCTGCCATATAGGAATGATAAAAGGGTGGCGATAAATGGTTATTACTGTACCAACTGAAACTTGTCAAGAAAACAGGGTAATATAGTTTGTGTAAGGATTTTCCGCTTGGGGTTCTTCCTCCATCATTGTTAGGATATCCGAGTCTCTGGACCCAAATAAATATATACTGACTAGAATGGACACCTTGACAATAATTTGAAGAGTTTCATAGGCTGTCTAAAAAATGTGTACTTGTTTTGCCATATGCTTTTACTGTCATTTGTGTGTTCACTGGCCGAAAGTAGTAAAAAAATAATGTTTGGTCAAAATGCTCCAGCCCCCCCTCCCCCCTGAAATCAATGGTTTACCCCTTATTTCATGAGTGTAAATGGCATGAGTGAAACAAGGATGGATGTAAAAAATGTAGACGAAATGGGTATGCTTTAATGACTGTTCCAGGTGGTTGTGAGAATATGAGGTCAAAGTTTCACCAAGTAGTTTGCAGATGTAAAACTTGATATTGAAGTTTCACAGCAAAGTAGGAAAATGAAGCTTTTCATTACTACATATCAACCAAAAGCATAATATTAGATTGATATAGTTTTGTGGCGAGTAAATTAGTGGTCAAAAACACCAGACACACATATGGGCCGAGTGTATGATATATGTGTAGCATAGATGTGGACAGAGTGTATAGTTTGTGTAGCATAGATGTGGGTGGAGCATAGATGTGGACAGAGTGTATGATGTATGTGTAGCATAGATGTGGGCGGAGTGTATAGTGTGTAGCATAGATGTGACTGGCGTGTATGATATCACATAGATGTGGCTGGAGTGTATGGTGTGTTTGTAGCATAGATGTGGCTGGAGCATAGATGTGGGTGGAGCAAGTGATGTGTCTAGCGTATGTGAGTAGGGTGTGATGTGTCTTACATACATGTGAGTGGAGTGTGTGAGGTTTGTGTAGCCTAGATGTGGGGTGGAGTGTATAAATTGTGTGTATAGCATAGATATGCGAGTGCCACCATTTGCAGTTTACAGAATATGTTCTACAGTTGCTTGGATGTAGCTGTGAATGAAATCAAACACATTTCTAGCTACAAGTCCCACAGTATCCAGTTTCACCATTCATCTCAACCTAGGCAATGGTGATGTTTTCAACAACATCCCCTGTCTACAATTCCTATCAAGAAGTCATTCTGTTCCAATGTTAAACTGAGAAAGAATGCTGACAGTTTAGACATTGACTTTCGGATAAAACTTTATTCCAAATTCAAATGTATTATTACAAAGTGACTTAACTTAAACTTGCATGGAATACTAAGTACATGTATATAAAATATCCTTTATACATTGTCCAAGTAATGGAGGATAAAATCATATGCATGACCATAGTAAACTATTTTCACCTTCACAATAAAAAATGTTTGGGATTTGATTTCATAAGACACTCTTTCAGGGCAAACAGAGTTCAATAACTTTTACCACTATTTCAAGGTATAGAAAAAGTAAAGAAATCATGACATTTTTTACACAATTTTACAACATTTTGACAAACCGAAAATATTCATACTATACAAATGTATATGTTGGTTTTTCAATCAAAAAACCAATGTCATTGGGTGCTTCTTTTTCAACATTGGAAACACATCTTTATATTTTGCTCATGAAAGTATCGGTATATGTAAGGTACATATTAGGTGTGACTGTGCCCAAATTTGGCAACTTGGACCTAAAATAAATTTGAATAATATACAGATAGTATAGTATCAAGACTATGTACATTAAAAGATAGCAGCAAAACAAACATCACTCTGTGTTACTAATAAAAACTATAATTTAATTCTTAGATTCACAAATGTAACAATATGACAGAATACATGTAAAATTTATTGTATATATATATATATACATATTGGCAAGTCCATGATTTTGATGACAACTTCTTCAACACATGCTGTTGATTTTACTGTATCATAATCACACTGCCATTAACTTGACAGCCCAACTGAACACTAAAATTTTAGTAGCTGCAACAGCAGGAATTTCAAAGGACTTCAGGAAGCAGACCAGTTCTTCACAAAATGAAATTTTTCACACAGGATTTCCTGGCACTGTTTCTGTGCCCTTTGAGTATGTATCATTCAACTTTTCAAAGACTGGAATCGGTGACACAACTCCTCGGAATCTCTGTAATAGGGAAGAAGATATACCAGTATGTGATGAGTTGGGAATGATATGGAAAACGACATGTATGGGTTTGGAATAAAGTAGAATGATAGACTGGGCATAAGATAGTATATATTTATAGGTGAGTTAGGGAGTTGGGGTCAGGGAAAGGCATAAAGATACACCCCTATTCTATTACGTATTATCAACTTTACATAGAAACAATTCTATATTTGCACACATACACACACACACACACACACACACACACACACTCCTATTTATAGTTCAAGCAGCATCTTCTATTATATATACACAGTAACACACTCAATTTTATGATATATATATGTAAAGAACAGTTTAAGGATTTATCCTCTTTGAATGGATGATTGATCTTGTCAAAAAAGTGACCCTAAAATTATATTACTTTGTCTACAAATTTAGACACATGTCATTCACTTATTGATTGACTATTGAATTTGCTTACCTGGTCTGTGATGTGTGCATCAAGATCTTCCTCTCTGAAGTATTGTGTTCCATATGGAAGATGTCCATATTTGGATGTTGTGTGTAGTAGTGAATCATATGGCACAGACCTTCTGGTGAAAGGTTCAAAGCTAAAACAAATATAAAGTAGCAAGTGTTATATATTTATATTATATTTCAAAAGAAATTGTTGAGGTTTCCAACCACAAAAAGCATATCAATTTAAGATACTTTGGTCACAAATGTTTGAACACATTAGCTTGCATTACGACAAAAAATTATGCACGCTGTCTGCATCAAAGACACAACTGACTGGCTATTGGACTACACTGCAGTATCACCTTCAGAGTAATTTGATGACTGGCTTTATTTACAAAGAGTTGAAAGGCTGAAAATCCTTTGTTCCCTTTTTATACTTACATGTTGTCATTGACTCTCATCACCCATTCCTTGGCTTTCATGGCTTCCCTAGCTTCCTCTACTGATAAGAATGAGGTCTGTACACGTAATGTTGGCTGTAGTTTCTTGTATCTTTGTTTTTGAACCTCTGTTGGTGTCCTGAAAGGTCCCTGGAAAATTTAAAAGAACAGATTAAGATGTTATACTTTAAAAAAGATTTAGAATTCTTTGCATATTATGGGACTCATATATCATATATCTACAACCTTTTGTTTTCTGATGTCTCTTTTTTACCGTGATGTCTACAAAAGTCCTGATAAAATGTCAGCAATATCTAAGTTGAGATGGGCTACTTATTCATATGTTTCAACCAAACCTTACCATATCTTGATTGGATGGGTTTTCAATATCATGCCTCTCAGGGATAAATTTCCCTAAAAATTAAGGTTCTTCATCTTGTTTTCAAGGATATTGTTGTCAATCTTTTATTTTCCCATAAAGTTAACACCGTATTTGGTGGCCATATTGACAAAATTTTGATATCACTTTGACCTCTATTTAAAAAATATGTATGGTACCCAAAATGTTTTTCTTGATTTTAACTGAGAATTATACGTTGGAGTTTTCTTAAACAAAGTAACAGCAGATGATTAAAGAGTATATTTTTGAGGTGTAGTCTACATTAACAAGGTATCAAATTAATGACAAAAAAGTGGTGGCAACAGTAACCTGTACGCATAGATCTCTCACAATGAATCATGAAATGAAAATAAACTTTAACATACCTGTAATTTGGCGCCAATAGGTGGAAGTGGTTCTGTTAATGGTAGAGGAGGTGATGGGGGAATAATTATTCCTGATCTGTTTTCACGTTTTGGTTTAGGACCTTCTGGTGGTCTGGGCTGAACACTTCTTAGTATGTATTCCATCTCATCAGGGTATGGTTTGAATGGAGAGTTGTATATGCCTGGCACCTGAAATACAGTGAATGACAAGACTTGTAATGTTACATACTGTAGTACACGGCTCAACCGTGACATGTGACAATGTCTCTACTCCTGCAAAGACTTATGTACATGCTTAAGCACTGGTAAAGGTCAAAAGGACATCCTGCCACAACTTTTGTTGTATCCTGCCACAACTTTTGTTGACACTTTGGAACGAGACTCTGGTATAAATCGATATGACCTACCCGCAACCATGTAACATACAGATCTTTGGAGAAAAATTGTCAAAAGTGTCAGAGTTAGTTTGACCTGATGATGACGATGACATGTTTATTGTGTTACTTTTACTGTTTTTTTGCAATGATATGTATAGATACAAGCATTAGTACAAGTACACAAACTGGTCAGTGAAAACTATGACATAAAGAGAAGGTCTATGTACACATAGACAGGTATGAATGAAAACACAGAGATGGAAAATACTGTGTTTTCATCAGCTGAAAAGCAATGAAAGAGTTTTTTGGAAACTCTTTCATATTGGTATATCATAACTCTCCAGACTCCAGACCTTCTGATCCTGTAAGCCCCAAGACATCAAACAATCTACTGTTCTGTGTACAATTTCTATTCATTTACTACTGACACTTCATCAACATGCATGTAACTCACTTCTTTCTTTACACATAACATAAAATTTAGTGTCTGTAAGAATACACTTACCACATCTGTACTAATCAGGTAGTGTTTCCTGGATGCTTCTTCTTTCAGTTTCAACTGTGCTGCTTCTTGTTCAGCCTGTGCTCTTTCTATTGCCTTCTGTTCTGCATATTCTGACAACTCTTTCCTGCAGGGAACATTGAGGACAGTCAGTAAATCTCTTCTTCTTTTTTTTGAAAATATTAAACTTATTTTTCATTATAGTGACATAAGTATTATTTATTTTTTAATTCCCAACCAATTTTAACCATTTTTATAGTTACCAATTTTGAACCATTTCTAGAGCAAGGGTATCCTAAAGGGTCAATTCACACCCTATCTCTAACAACAGAATTTCTGATAACTGATGTAACATCAATCCATTACTACTACTACTACTACTACTACTACTACTACTACTACTACTACTACTACTACTACTACTACTACTACTACTAACTACTACTACTACTACTACTACTACTACTACTACTACTAACTACTACACAGCAATTCAAACAATTACATTGACATGTTTGGATTGTTGTGTGAGCCCATGTGACAGTGTTTGTCATCAGTATTGCAGTTTGTTGTGTTTTCTCAATGAAGCACACTTTGATGTGAAACCTGGTCAGATTTTTACAGCTGTTTTTGTACTCATTTATTGCAGATATATAATTTGAAGTACAAGTTGTATTCTTTAGATCCAGAGTTACTCATGTAGTATGATGTACATAGGTTCATGGTTGTTAGTTTATATTGAGATGTGATCAACTCACCTTACAATACCATTCTTTATCATAAGACCTTCTAAGTATTGTTTTCTGCTATAATAATTGTGAATGTATTTCCTGGTATAGTAGCCTCTCCAAATCTTTTGAATCTAAATGTACAAGTAAAAAATCAATTAATGTCAATATATATGCTGGGATGTCATTGTTAACTGTCAAATTTAATTTTTGGGGAAAAGAACGTAAAAAAACTACTAACTGTACAAAGTTGGTTCAGTACATGGACTGCCATTAGTTCATGAAATGACTCTCCAGAACAATAGTTTATGAAAATATTAATTCCTGGAGTGGCATTCCCTTTTGATTCAAAATGTCCGACAAGGTTTAACTTGATAAAAAATAAATATAAATTTTATCTCCACATTACAGCGCAGTAACATCAATATCCAAACAATTATCTATACCATAGGGCTGAAATTTGTTTTCTTGTTTTACTTTTTCTTTCTTTCTTTTTGTAACATATCTGAATCTGAGAATAGTAAAATAGTGATCAATACAGAAACATACCTTTGTTGCCATGGCATTGTAAAAATTCATTCTCATAATCATAACCTGTGTGGCCATAATATCTCTGTATAATCTTCTTCCTAAAAATCCCCTCCATAGTTTTTGAAGAACTGTTGCACACCTGTGCAAAAATTTGATGTACGCTCGAACTCTCGCACCACGAAACCACGCCTGTATTCTTACAGAAGCATCAAACTCCCTTAGTCTCAGTTCTTCTGCAACCCTACAACATTAATCAAGAGAAACACTGTATCTATAAAGTACGACACAATAGTAAAAGACAATTTACAAGGTTAGTATTAGTACAGTAATGAAATTCAAGAAATTGTTTTTGATAAGGACGATACACTAAAAATTTATAAAGAGCTGATTAGATCATAGACAGTGGAGGGAGTGTCTATGATTAGAATAGATGAACTGAATCAAGCAATATAAGTTGTTTATCATTAATTATGATATCAAATGATCAGTAATGCTTTATTTAATTCACCATCCTCATTTTTGCTGCGCACTCACTGGCAAAATCTTCAACATGTTGAAGGTGGGCCAGTTATGGAAGAAGAAGGTTATAGATATTTTGATATGCAATAAAACAACAATAAAGGCAATGGAAATAGTTATGTTAATATGAACAATTTGTGCTTGATAGAAGGTATCTAATATATTTACATAAAATCCCAATCCGCATGGATTTCAGTCTACAATCACGTTGATTACTTGTGTTTCCATACCCGGTACCGCGAAAGAAGACACTACTTTCTCGGTGAGTGAACTTGCGCGATCACAGAAACAAGTGTAATTTTACCCCTTTCATATGTAGTTGGCTAAATACGTCAACATTAACGATATTAGCGACATTTTATTGTATTCTATTAGAAATATTTTGAGACATAACCCGGGAAACAAATGCCCGTGGTAGTGCAGTAGGTACATTACGACTACGTCACAATGTCCTGGTTTATAAACCATAAAACGAGGCTTATACAGGGGTAAATAGTGCACGGTGAAATGTACATTGGTGAATTATACATTTAAGTTCTCGAAACATATGAAATATACAACAATTTACCTGTTCCTGTCGAATACTTCGCCCATGACGGTGGAGCCTTGCTCCACAATCCGCACCACCGTCGCCATATTGGATATTTACATTATTGTTGCTATGGCCGTCCAGTATCACGTGACTATATAAAGCACAATACCCGCCACATGATACTCACACTATACACGGTCGCACAGGGGCGTGTATTATTGCTTAGATTTCCGTTTTCTTAGGAAAATATCATACGAATCTTGCTGCTACAAATGTATCGATCTATAGTACTACGTATATTATAACTCTATACAGATCTATAGTACTACGTATATTATAACCCTATACTGTATACAGGTAGGAATATATATTCAAAAGGTTGTTGTATTTAGTCTGTAGACCTGGAAAACAACAATCTATGCAATATTACACGCCCATGTGCACGGTCGTATACTGTACGCATATGTGTATGAAATACATATTTATTATCAATTCAATTTGATATTTGTATTTTTGCAGTTTAGAGTTTTTTTTCGTATATTCAATGTTTTGTTTATCATTTTTGTTTTTCATTTTTGGATACATTTATAATAGTAGTGTAGTAGTAAAGCGTATATTATTTGACACAAAATTACGGTATAAATACACATTATCTAAGGCCAAAAAGACACACAAAGTACAGTACATCTAAACACTTATTATAACAATGAATATGATAACTAATACATAACAACAACAACAACAACAACAACAACCGCTAGAGTTTGTTATAATTCTTTTCTGTAAGTTGATATTTCGTCAGTTGAGTTTCAATACACACATCTGTGCATATTTCCAAATAAGATATATTATTATTGTTCCGACCTTTGAGAATTTACCAAATGATTTAAAATTGATACCCATAATGACTAATGTCACACAAGATATAAATAAATCTTGTTCAGAAGTTAGAACGTGAGATAGCAGCGCCTATAACCCAGCTCATTTGTAACTCGTCACTATTATATTATTATGTTATATTTATCTGGTTTTGGTGTGTATTTATTGGTCATAGATTACGTGTGTCAATGAAAAAAAAAACATTCTCTGAATAACAAAATCGAAATCAAACAATAATAGACTGTTATCTACGTTATCATGTATATGGAGGAAACTTTCAACTTCCACTTTCAAGTTTTTTCGAAATTTCATGTAAAGGAATCAAGCCGTATCCCTCCACCAGATTTTACAATGTCATACTCATTTTTGTATGCTCATAAATAAAGAAAAGATAAAGATTTCGCTTTGGAAAAGAAAGCTATCCATATTAAATCACGATAGAAAAATATATGAAGGCCAATGTGTGTATATACTAGTTGCAGACGGCTCGAGCAAAGAAAGCTTCCAAGGGACCGGTCAATTTCTTCGGCACGGGGGTGAGGAGTCGGGGGATCGAGCTGAGGGGGTACTGTGTTTTGGATCGAATGTTTTCCTGGACTGTACCTGAATGTTGTCTTTAAATTTTGTGTATGTTTACAAAGGATAGTTTCTAAAATCTGATGGTACTGTCCTGAAAATCTGAGAAATTATATTACTGCCTACTACTCGTCTAACGACTCGTAGTGACAAGGGTCACTCTCGGCTAAATGAAGAAAAATATTGGAGAATAATATCTAATTAGTTTATTGACATGTATTAGACCATTCTCGCAAACCAGAGTTACAATTTCTTCCTCGACACTGCGAAATAACGAGATATAACCTCTCAGCGGTGCGTCTTGGATGGTGCCATAAAAAGAGGTTGTGGTTTACGACGATGATATTGGACATCAGCATATCGTACAAAGAGATATGTATTAGTTGCTAATATAAGATGAGATGAAATGAGATGAGATGAGATGAGATGAGATGAGATGGGTGTCAGATAAGATAAGATAAAATATAGCTTTACTACAACCGTATAGAAAATTGACAATTCTATTTGGGTATTATATTGTAATACATAATTTTATTAATTTAAAAGAACACTAAAATGAAATGGGCTAAATATAATATGTTTTATAAGCGACACGTAGTCGAGTCACTCTCTGAGTCACGTGACGGGGTAGGGGACCATCATGTTTTAGGTAAAATTTATAGGGCTGTCACCCTGCTTTTCTTTTTACAGAGACGGCGGCCAGAGATTTATTGTTGGCCCGATTGAAAAATCCAACACCCCCCCCCAAATAGAGTCAATGGTCAGTCCCTTTTCAACGATTTATATTTGCCTCGTTCCACTGTGTACGTGTATGTGTACTTCTCGCGTTATGCTGATTGTCGCTCGCTGGTTTCAACATAACATTTCCGCTTGCACAACAAACTAGTTTGATAAAAATATACTCCTCTTCAGGGAAGGTGAGTTAACGTACACTGCAGCAGTAGTGGGTTATGATGACGTTTCATGCTTGCCAAACAAAAAATGATTGTGTACGAGGCTAATCATCGCATTTGATTGGCTTATCGTTTGCCTCTGTACAGCTGCTGAGAAATTAGAAGGTCAACATTGATTTGTAATGTGCGATGTGACTTAGGAAGGCTGCGTGGAATTTGCAATCGTGAGCGTGCGGGTGTCAAATATTGCTAGTGCTGGCATTCCGTAATTCACAAAGATGAATTAATGATGGAAGCTGAATGGTGAAAGGATGATGCAAAGCGAAGTTTATTTGTTGATGATTCCCATTACAGGTAATGTAAATAATCCACACCACAGCACAGGGTTGTGAAAATGAATGGAAGAAATACATGTGACATCTAAAATGCAACATGTAATACCAGTGGAAAATTTGTTTTCCGCCCGATTTTTAAAGCACTTATTACAGTGGGAATGGCGTTTCACTGATGGGGTACAACAATTTATTATTTACAATAACATAATAGTATTATAAATTAGCATTAATAATTGTTATTGTAAATGTTATGTAATATATAACAATATATATAATACATAGTACCTTGGTGTAATTACACCATGAAAACATGGCATAGTAAATACACAGACGAAATGTAACAACATTTAATACAACACACGTTTTGTAGCTACTGGAGAGATCTGTCTTGATTTACAACCCATAACACCGAAGTAAAGCACTTTCTGTATATACCACAATCGTTTATAGCATCCATATCAAGTACAACCCATAACACCGAAGTAAAGCACTTTCTGTATGTACCACAATCGTTTATAGCATCCATATCAAGTACAACCCATAACACCAAAGTAAAGCACTTTCTGTATGTACCACAATCATTTATAGCATCCATATCAAGTGTAAAAGTATGCTGTTTCATTTGGCTAATTGACGCACATTAGAAAGGCCACATGCTAGGCTTGTAAATAAACCAATTGGAACAGTATACTTTTACACTTGATGAATGGTATAAACGAGTGTAGCACATAGAGAAAGTGCTTTACTTCAGTGTTACTAGTTGTATATATATCAAAAAGGAATTTTATCACCTGCAAAATGATGATGTTTGCGTGAGAATTGTAAGTATACAATTCATAGCTCTAATCTGAAATGTATTGTCAAGTTGATTGTCTGAAAGTTTGCTTGGAATACTTCTTGAGATACACAGAAGTGCTCTTATTGGTCATTCTATGCTAGTGATATATGGTAACTTTTGGTTATGCTAATAATAATAATAATAATAATAATAATAATAATCTTTTATTTATACTGGATAGTTCATTAAGTATAAAACACTTATCTCCCAAGAAGTCAAGTGAGGGCCATCCCTCATGGGTTCAGTGTTAATGCAGGAGGAAACCGGAGTACCCGGGGAAAACCTGCGTTGTTCGGTAGAGTCAAATTGAACGAAACTCTTATTACTTACAGCTTGGTAAATTTAATCAAACCCTGAATGGATTCGAACCCCGACCACAGTGGTAAAAGGCAAGTGGTGTAACCATTTGGCCACTGACAACCCTTAAGGCTAGTAATATAACTTTTGGTTGTGCCCGTAATGGTACAACAATATTAAAAATTGATTGCACTAGTATTAGTAGTAATATAATGTTTACTCTTGATGCCAGAGTGTGATTATGTTTACTACCAAGTCAACCTCCAGTTTGAAAGTAAGTGACGTGAGGACGCGATAATGTCATCACATTTATATCAATGCACTATTAGCATAAATTAATGCTGTTGATGGTGGTGGTGAGAATAGAATTTAGTTGCAAGAGAAAACCTTTGACTATATGGTGGAGATGATTGTAGTGTATGTATAGGATTAAGCTAGATTATGTCTCACTAATCTCAAAAAGATGTGTATATGAACTCGGTAATTTTATGTTACAGAGGGAAGAATTTAGAAGCTCATACAATGAAAAAGGTTTTCCTAGTAAGGGAGAAACCAGGAATTGAATGAGAAGAAAAATAGGTGAAATTCCAACTTGTCTTGTAGCAGCATATTAGTTTCGCCATTTCTATGGTGACCACCATAGTTTGATAATGGATGATCTTGCTCAGGACCTTTCATATGCATTAGAGGAATCATCTACCCAACAAATAGACGTGGATGATCAGAACTCGGTCATCTTGACCCCAAAGCAATGTCGCAGACTCTCAAGAAAACAGCGTGGAAAGAAAAGACGCTCTGATTCTAACTTAATGTGGGAATATGGTAATATAAGCGAGGCTTCAGAGTCAAGTTTAGATGAAGCGTTAAAAGACTACATGGAAAACGTAGGTGTTGCACATAATAGTGACACCGATGACAATCAAATGAGACGAATCTCAACTTTTAATGTCTCATTATCCAGTGCTTTCTATGGAGAATCAGACTCAGTCACTGAAAATCCAAACTCTGTTCCACCGAAACGGAGGAGAAGACGGACAAAGCGAATGTCCATGGAAACTAATAACAGTCCTTGTACTAATGTTATGACAGCAACAGCAACAGCAACACTAAGTAGGAGTTCATCTCTTCCTGATTTGTTGCCGAATCAAAGACAGAATATCAGGACAAGGAAAAGAGCGAGACGGAATTTGAATGTAGAGGAACAAATGGCTGATATTGAAAACGATGATCGGGATAAGAATGAAGATGATACAAAGTCATCGGAAGACAAACAAAAACATAAAAATAATAAGGGAAGAGATAGGAAAGTAGGTGATGAGATGGAAGTGTGTAGCAGGGATAGGGACAACCAAGATGATGTACTGGACGGCAGTCTGGATGAAAATGATATGGACTGCAGTGATGAAGATACACCAATAGCAAAAGGAAGTGATAGGTTAGTATTTCCATTAACTTTTACAGAATAATAGGTTAGTATGCCCTTTGACCTTTACAGAATGATAGGTTAGTATGCCCTTTGACCTTTACAGAATAATAGGTTAGTATGCCCTTTGACCTTTACAGAATAATAGGTTAGTAGGCCCTTTGACCTTTACAGAATGATAGGTTAGTATGCCCTTTGACCTTTACAGAATGATAGGTTAGTATGCCCTTTGACCTTTATAGAATAATAGGTTAGTATGCCCTTTGACCTTTACAGAATAATAGGTTAGTAGGCCCTTTGACCTTTACAGAATGATAGGTTAGTATTTCCATTTACCTTGAAATTATTTTGAGTAAGAAAGACTATGGTGGTAGAGTAGACTGAAAAGATTTATTGTTGTGTACACTCCTTAATAGCACACTGCCCCTGACAAACCGATCAATGTTATCTGGTTAGAGAGTGAATGAGGATGTATATGTTGAAAATAAGAGATAGGAGATGCAGATGTACAATGAATATCATCAAAGTCATCACTGTTTTATTCATATTAGTTTGCAGTAATTGGCAGTAGTAATGAATGTGTTTTTTCCACTAAACAAGGAGTCAAAATCAAGTTTGTTTTTTGTATTTACAGTGACACCAGTAGTTTAAGTGACAGCAGTGATGAGGCTGGTTTGTACACCAATGATGAAGGAAGAGAAGGTATGTGTAAACAAACACCAAGGTAGAATGCACCTCAGGGACAAATTTACCTGAAAGTCACCATTCTTCAATTCTCCCCAACCTTTGCCCTACAAAATCTTTTTTTCCTGGTCTTTTGAAATAATAAAAGGAATTTGGAGGTTTACTATCTTGTTTTCATGATATCAACAATCCTTTACTTTTAACACAGTTGTTGTCAGCCATATTGGATTCAAAAATTCATTAATTTTGATATCAATTTTAACTCTATTTCAAATGTTTGTATGGTGACCCCTGACCTCTCCTTGATTTGAACAGAGAATGGGTTTGGAGTTTTCTTGAATAAAGAAAACAAAAAAAAAGAAGTTTAAGAGATTATTTCTGAGGTGCCATTGTAACATAAATGTTTTGTTGAATATACAAATATATTGTTGAACTCTGGAATGATAACACAAAGTATGAAATAAACATGAAACGAACACAGTGTGATTGATAGTCTTGCAAGTCTTTATTTTACATTTCATGGAAAATTATCATACAGTCCAACTAATCTTTATTCATGATTTTTGCTTAAAAAGGAGATGATGAACAGAGTGACTTTTTCCATGAGCCAGGATCAGTTTATGGCGTTCCCAGTATTGTTCCGTGGTGGGAAAAAGAAGGAATATCAATGGAGGAAGACATTGAAAAGGATCCACACTTTGAATCAATATTAAATGGTGCCTTTCCAATCATGTCCAAGACTTCACAAACAGGTCAGTTTATTTTTCATATCGGTGAAACCATTCTGATATATCTAACAGTTCTGATATTATCAGCTATGCACCACTGTCCATTGACTGTATGTTTTATTTGGTTCACAGGTTTTCAGGCCAGACAATGCAGACTTCATGGTGTTGAAGAGAGTGCAATAAGAAAAAGAAGACGACGACTCAAGGAAAAAGTGAGTACTATGAACACAACTTTTGTAGATTCTGTCAGAGGAGAGGTGTACCAGCTTATGTTTTTAAAAAAAAAAAAGTAAAGTGGTAGCAAACTTAAACTGGTGTCAAAGTCAAGGTTTCTAGATAGTTAGTGATGAACCAAGTCTGTAAGGTATGCTGTGTTAGGGCGCCCTCACACATCTGTCAACCCTTTCATGACGCTCTACCCTCACCAGCCTGTGTCTACATGTAAAAGAGCTTGACTGATGTGTTAGAGTACCCATGTAACAGTATACCTTATAGACTATGTAGGAGCAGGCCAGTGACAGCAATGGAGTGACAAGTCTATCTTACAATTTAGCTTGAATCAGATAGAAAATTAAAAAAAAAGTGTTTGAATACATCAAATGTTTGTTGTTTGTTGTTGGTGTTTTTGTTGTTGTTTTTTTTTTTTGGGGGGGGGGGGTTGCATGAAAGTCGTTAATGTAATGTGATTCATAATTTTCAGTTCCAACGTAGTCATTTATTCAAAATTTAAAGAATTTGATAATTTTTATTTATTATTGACAGAGAGCTAGTGGACCTATGTTAGCTGCTGCTAATGACAGGATATCCCAGTTTATGGTTGATCCACAACAAAATGAGTAAGTTCTGTTTTATAAAAGTACACTATAGTAGACATACTGAAACTCAGAGACACACTGAGACTTAAATAAGTATGGAATATGCTATATTCCAGTTGCCAAAGTTCCAGCCATTTTGCACATTACAATTCCAAGAGGGTGCCCAAGATTTGGCAAATTAGAGCTACAATTTGACCATGGCTTCTGATCATATGACAATGCACAAAGCTGTGAACAAAAGATGTAAAATAAACACGATGTTCTTAAAGAGAGAATTACAGCAGTGGTTAGGCATGTTTTGATTACTGGTAATTGCTAATAAAATAATATAGTGAGAACAGCACAAAAAATGAGTGGTAACTTTGTGTCTGCTGTCTTTACATTCCAATATTTAACTATTCTGGCACTAAATTCCAGTTCCAAAACAGCTTATGAACAGCACTCCTAGTGGCCAAACCATGAAATGTTTTATCTCTCTGAATAACTGGAATACATATTGTTTGCATAGCTTTGTGTGTAAAGGTGGAAAGTTTCCCATAGAATTTTAGAATGTCTCCTCAAGTCAAATCAAGTCAAAATATTTATTTAAATAATATTGTCTCATCTTTCAGTGCCAGAGATGTGGGGATATTGACACTCTACAAGTTCTTTGATTGATTGATTGATTGATTGATTGATTGATTGATTGATTGATTGATTGATTGATTTATCAATTTGTTTAGTTATTTGAATGTTCTGTGTCTGTAGGTTGTGGATGCATCCTATGAAGAGACACCATCGAGATCAACTTGGTCATTTGGCATCACTATATGCATTAGACATGCGTAGTGAAAACGACAGAAGAAAATGTCGGCCAGTGTTAGTCAAAAATAGGTGAGGATTCTACTACACATTTGACAAAATTTGCTTTAATACTAGAAAATGAACACATTTAATGATACATCGGCTATGAATTCACCTTGAAAATGTAAAAAAAACAAAACAATATATTCCTAATTTAGTCATCCTTCAGCTGAAGGGTAGATGTCTTTCACTCGTAGCTTGTAAATCTGTAAGAGAACTTGACAGAGTAAACTCAACACATGACATACGATAGCTAAATGGTACATGCTGTAATTATCACCAGACTGTCAGACCGAATGTGTAGTTGAAGAACCCAAAATGAATGTGAACTATCACCATTTTTTTAACCAGTTGTTGTTTTACAAAAACAAGTGCTAACTGTGAAATCTGTTTTGTTGTCATTTATTTAGGAATTCTCGTCTTGCGGATGAGAGGGTACTTAATGCTTACATGGAGAGAGCCATGATCATAAGTGGTGGTACAAGTCGTAGACATCCTTATGCTCATCATCATAGTATGGAGGCTAAAAGAAGGAGAAAAACTTCACCTCTCGGAGCTTCAAATGCAGGTATGTTGAGTCATGAGTAGCTGGCTCCCGATCTACACATTGCTGGTTCAATCTCAGATTCATTGCAAAAAGTGAGAACTTACAAAGTTCTAATACTACCAGGGTATGTATATTCATCATGGAAGCACTATTAGATTCATACACATTCTCTTTTTCCACATTTGATTGAGAAACAGAAATATTTCGAACAAATCACTTGTCCTTCTTGAGTGTCTAACTGGATCTGAGACAGAATGATCCAAATTTGCTGAGAGGTGTTGAATAAAGTGTGAAAAGTTCTGTTTATAGTAATGGTTATAGTCAATGATATGTCTTGACAATTAACAAGTCCTTTCTCTCCGTCTTAAAGTAGGTCTTGTTGGCGTCAATGCAGAACCCATACCGGAATCCAACATAGGGAATAAAATGCTTCAAAGTATGGGATGGACTCCTGGAACTGGCCTCGGAGTAGACAAAGGTGGCATCCAGGAACCTGTCAAGGCATACATGAGACCTAAAGGTCGTGGACTTGGACATGATATATAGTGCAATGAACTCTTCAATACTGCCACTCTCAAATGCAATGTTCGATGTACAGTTGTGTAAGCTTTTGAAAGCAATGATTGAGCAGCTTGAAATATGCCTTAAGTGTTGCAATAAGTGGAAATATGTGTTGCTTTTTTTTTTGGGGGGGGGGGAACACTGACTTGTCAATCTTTATGTATTTGATACAAAGAAAAGATTACAATAGGCACACAAGCATGCCAACAAACACAAATTGAAGAAAAATTATGAATTTCACTTTTTAATTTCCTAATTCAGTTTGAAATAGACCCTGAAATAATATAAACATCATCAGAGATTTTACTTTGTACAACAATTATACAAAGCACCATAAAAATGAAGTAAAATCTATATTTTTGGATTGGAAATTTAAATATTTTATTGCAATTTCTTACAGATACCTCTCAATAATGTTATAAAATGGTGCTCATTTCAGTCTCATTTCAAAAATTCAAATTCTTATGTCTAGAGAAAATAATGGGATGGTTTTCAACTTCCAGTGATTTTTTTAACACCTTTTATAATATGTTGACTATAATCCTTCACCAACATTTGGAAGTCTCCATGAGTGAAATGTCCAATTGTTACAGCATCATCGCTGGCCATATTTACAATTACTTTCGTTTTCATCTTTTGCCAACCGTTCTAGTTTGTTTAACACCCTGACATTCCTCCAGTACCAGACGTACAAGTCACTAAAACATGGAGAATCCAATTTTTAAAAAAAAAAAATGTTTGTGAAAGAGGTTAATATTGAATGAAAGTTTTGAAATTGATTCTTAAGTAAAGATATTTTTTTATGATCCCAGTCTGAAAAATATGCTAAGTATTATAGAAAAGAGAAAAACATTTCGTTAAGGTCGTTTTGGCAGGAAGTCTAGTGAAGATACAGTGTTTGATGCAATATTGCCACTACTGTAGGGGTGTTGATTATAGGCTAATTTTTATCAGGGTTTACCTTTTCTCGATCTTTTGTAGTTGTAGTTCTGAAAACACTTCTTTTGAAAAGAAAGCAAGACTCAATGATTTCCCTGCAGTTGCTGTGCGTTCATTTTCTGTAAAGTATTTATAAGTTTTCAGCTTTTGACTCATGAGCATTTTATAAAATATTTCCTTTCACAAGAGGCAAAATTTTTTTTTTTTCTCTCCATGGTATTACAGTACATTTTCCTTCTTCCATAGTTCACACTTGGTTTGAAGCTCTTATCACATTTTAACAATGCTGTAAGATTTTTTTATGTTGAAGTTTGTAGCCCAAAGCTCTGACTTTTTACTCATGATGTTATTTTATCCCCACATGACTTACATTGGAAAGTAGGGGGCGAGTTGAGTCAAAAGTAATTGAATAAACTAATTTAAATATTAATGAGTGACAATTTAAATGCCCCCATATTCTGGTTATATGAAAGATAAAAGATTTCATGGTTTGGCCACTAGGAGTGCTGTTTGCCAACTGTTGGGGGGGGGGGGGGGTGGAAGTGAGGGCCCGAATATAGTATTAACAGAAGACATGAAATGACCACTAAATTTCTGTGTTGTTCTCACCATACAGTTCTAATGACTAACAGTAATCAAAACACGATTAACAACTACTGTAATGTTCTTTTAAGAATACAAGGAGGTCTTTCACTACTTTTAAGCATTGCCATAAGATCAGCAGCCGTGACGAAAATCTTATATTGCCAAATCTAGGATGCCCTCTTATGATGCTGACCTGCATAATGGCTGGAACTTCAGTAACTTGAATATGGCTTATTACAATAGCACATGTCAGTATGTGGTGTATTAGTATTATCAACATGATGCCCTGTTGTTATCATAATTCAACTGTAACTAAGGCTATTTACATATGCACAGCTGGAAGTTTGTTTGCGCTAGTCGTGATGTTTCAGGTGCACCATATCATCATTCCTGCAATTTATGTCTCTGGGCAATAGAATTGGTAATTGAGGTGTATTACATTCTCACTTCAACAACTGCATTTAGTGATGTATTGTATTGTATTGTTTATCAGCGTCTCTTGTCTGTACATTTTGCACCATTAAATATTTGGAATAAACAAGCCTTCTCACTGTCATTTATTTTCTGTAATTTATTGAGACATGACACTGACGCTAATTCTAAGTGTGTATTGTAAGAAAGGTTATTGAGTTCCATGAAATTTATAAAGTGTATCTCAATAATTGTAACAATATTAGTTAAAAAAGAAAATTAGCACAGGCGTCTGATGACAGTCTTAGAAGGTTGTGTCCATTTGTCAAGTAGAAGTCGTTGGTGATACCTCTCTGGTTCAATAGATTTAAGTTGGGAGGATACTGGTATTTTTTGGCCAGGTAGGCTCAGTTATATACCAGATTCTACCACTGGGGGCGCTCTTCTGCCACCCCCACAGAGTCTGGGGAATTGCATAAGTGATTTGTGTAAGGAGGAACAGAGCTGTTGTTGGGATCTATGATAGGTGTTGATTGGATGAAACTGACTCCCAATTTTCATTTTCATGTTGTTTATATATTTCATAGAAATCATGGTCTCTGTTAGAAGATGACCAGTTGCCAAAATATTCTCAGCAAGAGTTGCCACTGTGTGATTTTACTTCAGAGGTGATCTTGTGGGTCAGCCACTTATATATCCCAGATTCTGTGGGCAGTGGCAGAACAGCGCCCCCAGTGGCAGAGTCAGGGTGACAGTATTAATAAATACATAAAAGTCATGCTAATGTTGTATAGGGTTTTGTATAAAGACAGACAAACCAGACTTCTGAAACAAGAAAATGACTATTTGTTTACTATGTAGAGGATCGACTCTTTATTTGGACACATAAAATTTGCCCGTCTATGTCATTATCAATTGTACATCGCAGTAATTAGACAAGAAATATACAACACAACATAAAATATAACATAAAACACACTATTCTTAATATCACCATAGCTATAACTTTTAGAAAGACATTCAACTACATGTACTAGTTATATTCACTTACAAAAATGTCAACCACACAAATATATAATATATATACCCCAGTACTTAGTTGACTGTTTCACAGTTCTGAAAACGGTACACCTCGTTTAACAAAAGAATATGTACATCTTTTAATTTGTATAAAGTTTGTACAAAACGAATAATATGTCTCTCTTTGATAGGCCTAATTTCATAACACTGTGAGAGGGGCATTGCATGCAGCTTTTGGTCTTAGAGATTATGTTTGTCATGTAAACTACACTTAATATGGTATGCCAACCACTACACGTCTAGTAACAGGTAGAGCGCTCATCGGGAATTGATACAGTGAGTTTTGACCATATAAAAGTGACATCTTAACATCAGTTTTTGGTTGCCAATTAAGATGCTGAACTTTCATTCTCAAAGCCTCATTGCGGTGATCTGACCACCTCTAAAACCCTAAATCATATTATGTATTTGAATTTGTACACTACAGCTAATCAAAATATGGAGTCTTAGTTACAGACTGACACTTTTAAAGGTAGAATGCACCTCAGCGACCAATTTCCTTGAAAATCAGTCATTAAAATCTCTCACAACTTTGCCTTATGAAAGCCTGTTCCAGGTCATTTTTGAAATAATGAAAAAAAAATTGATGTGTGCAATCTTGTTTTCAAGGAAATTAACAATCGTTTACCTTCCCATAGAGTTGACACATGGTATTACATTCACAAATGGCTTAATTTTGACCTTGACTTAAAACACTTGTATTGTAGACTCTCATTTTTTTCATTGATTTGAACTGAGAATTGGTTTGAATTTCCTTAAACAGAGTAACAGAAAAAGTTCAGACAGTTTATTTCTGAGGTACATTCTACATGACAAGATCTATTAAAAAAAAGTTTGCATCAGTAGAAATACTTGACTTTTAGGGTTAGATTAATTCATAGGACATTGACAAGAGTATTATTTGGAAACCCATTATTAGGTATACTGCCAACTTTTTATTTACATAACTGCCAACATCCTTAGGACATGAGCTGTTGCTATGGCTCCAACAAACATTGAAGGTGCAGCCGCAAAGGACAGTAATGATAACATACCCATGCCAGACACACCATGGCCACTGTGTAAAGAGAAGAAATAAAAACATTCTCAAGGATGTGTCTATTGAAGATTTTAAAATGAGCCGATTTGGAAGGTTTGGCTTTGCTTCATGTTACTGGTAACCCTGGTTACATGTAACACTTTTTGATTATATCACAAACAATTGATGACAAGATCAGGCTATGGAACTGCTGCATTCCATAAATTATGCTTGTCGATAAGAACAGACAACATATTACACATTGGTAATATTATCCATGGATGTGATATAACAATTTCTTATGTCTACCAATATGGTACGTATTTTGATAAAACATACTTTCATCACAGACTTTGATGCAAGTTCATCTCTGTAGGGTATTGTATTGATCTCAAATAGGATAGTGGTTCTTTTCAACTTTCACACATGTGGGATTCCTTTCTTTTGTCATGTGATTTCAATGATAAGTCATGTGACCAACCCAGAATATCAGGACTGGTGAACACGTCCACAGGTGTGGACAAAAGCCTCAGATTTTGCTATCACTAAATATAAATTGTGTGTACTGTTTTTCCAAATTTTAAATATACACTTTTCAAAATTATACTTTCATACTTAATTTCATCAGCACATCTTTTGTTCGAACGTTACTTACTTTCGTTGTGGGATGTATAGATTAGCTATAACATGTAGTGAAGGAAATCACTGGAATGGGACAAATATATTTCAATATTTTCACACATGCTTATTTTTGAGAAGAGAAGAGTGTCACTTGAAATCGTAATGGTAGCATTTTTTATATTATTTACCTGGTACATCCAGAAGCGAATCTAGCACCAAAAAGGAGAAGTACTCCACCAACAAAGGCAGTAGTAGTGGACACACCTGGCACAGTACCAAAGGAACTTGAACTTGTGGATGAGAACCATGCTCCAAATATTGCCCCACATGCAAACAGTACCTACAAATAAGACAACTGTGTTATGTGTATTGTTCCTAACCCTGACTGGGTGCTACATTTCAACTAATGGTAACTAATGGGGCCAACATGATCTAATCAGGTATCTTCACATTTTTGGTCTAAAATACCAGGAAAACGTGAATATGAGAAATATCATCCTATTAATGAATAGTCAACTTTTGGAGTCTTGTAAGACTTAGTGCAGGAGAAAAATAGAGTACTCGGGGAAAAACCTGTGTTGTTTGGTATAGTCAAAGTGAACGACACTCTTCTTACTTACAACATGATAAATTTAATTAAACCCAGACCAGGGCTTGAATGCCCACTGCAGTGGTAACAACTCAGCCACCGACATTCAACTTCTTGAGATTGTAACACCAAGACAAGATTCTGGGCTAAAAGCATGCATGAAGGGGCAAGGTTGCTTAAGTCATATAATTATGATACTTTGACCTGCATTCTTCAAATAAAAGGAAAACTCAGAGTTGATAGGAAATATGTCCGTTTTTTTGTGTGACTGTGTGTATGGAATGTCAGGTATTCTCATTAGCGAGTAGGGGAATGACCTGATACCAAGACAAATTTGTTTGTCTGTGACTTTTTTTTATGGTTGACCTCACTGTGGTCAACTATTCAAGGTTTGTGCCGCATCCTACAGGACAAAGCTAAGTGAAATACTGAAGGCATGTATTTCAGAGGAGATGATTGATAAACTGTCAAAAAAAAACCACTGTGACATGCAAAATGGTGTGTGACTTGAACAGGGTTCACCTTATTGTGGTTTTGTTCAAGGTTTTACAAGTTATTTTATTGGTACCCTAATACTCGGCTTTGTCACCACCTCAACATAAAAATGACAGTGATGTAAGTCTCTGTGTGCATGATCTATCTAGGTCTGTCTACAATAACAGGAAACCCTACAAGAAGGTAAATAAAGGCTTATTTAAATGTTTGGAGTTATGGTCCAGACATTGTTATTTTACATTTTTTGGCATGATTCTGAACCTAGAATGCATCAAGAAATCGCATGGAATTGAAAAGTTTATAAAACAATAAACATTTTTGGTACGATTGAAAATCCTGTCTTTCCCCCCAATTTTCAAAAATGTCAATCAACACAATTACATTTTGGTGTGCACATAGACATTTTTGGTTTTCAATTGTGCTAAAAATGTCTATCATGTATTCATGTCTTTGACTACGTCAGTTTTCAAAAATGTCAATCACACAGCATCATCAATGTTATCTAACTAAGATACACAATGTGTATATACACATGGAAAATCATATAAATGTACAGCCACGAAGTATGCTAAAAATGGATGAATGCAAGACCAAAGTACTAGATATAGCATTCAGCCTATAACAGACCAAATGTGTGAAATACAGTGAGAGAAGAATGCTTATGCTAACACTTAGTTGAAAAAAAGAGTCATTAAACTTAAAGTCCACGATTATTGCTGCCAACGATGAGGAGAAGACTTGATCCACAATCAGCTGTGTGTCAAAGAGGTATAAAACAGTCAAGTGTCAAAACCCATTTCAGGCTTCAAGATTGCCTGACAAGACCTGACAATCAGTGTTTTAAAACTAAGCTAAATTACAGACTCACCTGCCACCAGTTTGTGAGACCCAATCTGTATTTACTGAGATATGGTGAGAGTTTCTGCAGCTGACGAGTCGCCAAGACCTGTGAGACCACTGTACAGTAACCACTACTACCACCCACAGTGTCTTGTACAGCTAATACAATGGGAATCTGAAGCATACCGATCGTCAAACCTATATAACACAGAGACATAACAGTGCTGAACTTTGGGGAAAAAAATTAACAATATCAAAACTATTTATTGCCTTTTTCTTCACCTAGTGTAATATGCTAGGCAAGTAGCACATTTACATATATGTGTTTGCATATTAAAAAGTAGACTTCTGTTTTACTGGTAATTCTGTACCAGCTTTGACTGATGAGTGAGGGCACCCTAACATGGCATACTTTACAGACTTCTGGTACTTATGCTGACTCATACTTACCCATCACTTGTAACTCAAACCTTGTATTCAGACATACAAAGTAATTGATTCCATGACATAATTCATGAACATTTTGGGGAACCCTATTACTGGTATACATGTATAATCGCTTTTAAATTCAAGTAAAGGCATGCATCAACATTAATATTATACTAGTCTATTAGCTTCAATCAAAGATTTATGCAAAGTGTTTGTAAAAAAAAGGTGAACGCACTCAGCTTGTGACATTTAAAAAAAATAAAGCTGATATGTGAACATTTACTAATTTTATCAGTTCTAGATATATGTACCATGGATTACTTGTATTGGTGTCTGCCTACACACAATTTGGTATATTTGCATTGCAGTGCAATACCCCAAAACATTATTGCATGCCTGTATGCAAATGAGCACAAGGATATTACATGTGAACACACAGTTGTATCTCTCTAGAAAAATTTGACTGTTTCAGATAAACATGTAATAATAACACTAACAGAACCACACAACACATGAGTACTCTGGGTATTTGGTTTTTCTTCACTTTCATGCACCTTGCTTTGAAAGTACAGCCACAGAGAACGTTGTGAGCACACATGTAAATAACAAATCTAGTACACCACTCAAGCACTCACACAGTATATAAGGTTCTGTCATATTACTTACCAGATAGGATTGGTGGCCAGGACCTGATAGTAAACCAGGAACCAGTTGATTCATTTGGCACTACGAGGTCTGAAGTCCACGGTGCAAAGTGTTCCATCGCAAACAGTACAACCCCAAGCATTGATGCAAATGGCATAGCCAGCATAAAGTAAGGTGTTGGCGTACTTTGGTCCATCCTGAATGGGAAAAGTATATCAAATAGGTCTTGGTAACATCTATGGTTAATTCTCAAGGTTAAAATTAAGTTAAAAAACCCTGATCTCACAAATAAGTACAGAAATATTGTCTCCTTCATGTCACATTCTTTGGCAATAAAGAGACATAGAAGATTGAAAAAAAAAATGAAATATAACATAGACGCTGCATCATCTGCATACTGTAGTAAATGAAGTTATGTATCATTTCAACATTTTTAGTTAAAATACATATGTTTTATAATAATCATGGTAGCTTGTTTTTTGGTAAGTTGTTGACAATGAACTTTTAAATTGAAATCGAACCACACTAAAGATACATTGCATAGTTTTTGTCTTACTTACATGTACACTTTGTATGGCTTGCTTGGTTTGGTTATCTTCATCATCACAGACTCCACAAGACCATACAGCAATGCTCCCACAAAACATCCCAATAATGTTATACCTAGTCAGAATTCAGAAGAAAAAAAAAGAAAAAAAAAGCTGATATTGTGACTTCAAAGTTTTCATCATGTTTGCACATGTTAATGATTTGTTACAACTCAAAGTACATAGTAACTGTAATGCCATTCACTGAGTGAATATATCAGGTATCTGCAAGGCCAAAATATACACTGCGTTGCCATTGACGTTCTGAAGTTAGCAGGTATTTGCCAGGTGCATTGCATTGCCGTTTACCATGTAAAGATATCAGTTACTTGCAAGGCCAAAGAAATACACACACACAACGTAGCTATTCACCATATGAAATTACTGGGTACTTGTTTGGCCATGTACTTGCAAGGCCAAAAAAACAGACTGCACAGCTATGCACTATGTGAACACACCAGGTACATGTTCTTGCATGGCCAGGTACTTGCAAGGCCAAAAAAAAACCAGACTGCATTGCCACTTCTAATGTGAAGATACCAGGTACTTGCAAGGCCAAAAAACAGACATGGTGACCACAAAATTGACCACAACTTGTCTCTTAAGGAAGTCATAGGTATTAACTGACATTATAAATGGGCAACACGAGGACAAAGTTTGGTAAAAAAAATAGCTATACCTACAAACAGCAAACACATACAGGTCTAAATATATACATACTGTCTACACAAAAATGTACAGTCAAACTAACAAACGAATTTCATTTGGAAATTTTCCTGAAATTCTAGCAGCAATTTGTGGCTGGATTAGTTTGAAACGCATGTTGTGTACTACAACCAGAAAAAAAGCCACACAATGGTGTACAGTAGTTTATTGATCTAGTCTATTCCACAACAGGAAATATCATCAACAAATAAATCATTAAAATGTCTTCAAACAACATAACAGGGAGTTCATCTCTGTATTGTTTAACAAGGATGTGAACTTCCTTTGCCTTCCAGCTACAACCTTTGGTGTATATCAAGCCAATACTTAGAGAAGCAACGTGTGCCTTATATGTCATTTGCCCTGACAGGTCATTCACCCTCCTTGGTCCATTCATGATGATTGTGTTTTCCCCATACAGTTTATGACCTGTTAAATTTTACACTGAAGATGTGTTATGTTTACAGACATCACTGAATTCACCATTTGGTGGTTCACTGCAGTTGTACTTCTCTTCGTCATGTCTCCATTGTTCAAACTATGCCTCTTATTTTCATTGACAGGACACTTAGTTCTCAATTCTAGCTAACAGGGTAGTTTTTAACAAAATGAAAGTGTCTGCAAATTTGTTAACCATCAATGAAGCTGTTCGCAATCTTGTCAACTATCAATGAAACTCCTCAGTCTTGTTAGTCATCACAATGAAACTGTCTGCAAACTTGTTAACCATCGATGAAACTGCAATCTTGTTACCCATCACAATGAAAGTGCCTTTCATACTACCTTAACTGCCTGGCATACAATCCATTGCAGTGATTGTACAAGCATACGATTAAAGCATTCGCATTTCAACCTGTATTCTATCCAGGTCCCCAATTATACATTTTGGTTGACTAGGGCACAGTCAGTCATGGTTCAAATCTGTCCAAGGACTTTAGCAATTTCAAAAGCAAACAGCATCAGCAAGGCTTATAACCCTGCAGCCTACAGATTCAAGCTAGACACACTGTAATCATGACTGTAACATTCCTTGCAACACATTGTACTTAAGACTGCAGTGATAAACATACATGTAAATATATAATAAAATATATTGTAACATATCATGAAAGTCGGGCAGGAAAACCCTTTCATTGACCTCTGGGTTAAAAGTCTGACAAGTCATCCAAACTTTACCTGCATTCTCTACGCCAGCACCAAGCTGTGATAACACCACACCAGGACACTATAATGAAAAGACATTTCAAATAGTTAACAGTTAATGGTTATTACCTGGAGGTCTCCTAAAAAGGCATGTCTTTCATGTTTGTTTGGGAAATGTGTTTTACAAGAATTTTGCATACAAAATATTTAGCATTAAAAGATAACATTGCCTTACTCTTATGAACTTAAATATCAGAAATGAAAGTAAAAAAAAAAAGTTTTGAAATATTTTCATAAATCAAGTAAGGAGGTACATGTAAATCTTCCCAAGTTCTCTGGTCATTTTATTAGTCTTTCCTAGTAAAGATATTAATTACCAATACAGTATTCCATGGGATGCGGGTCATTTTATCAGTGTTTCCTGCTAAAGATGTTAGTTACTGATATTCCATGGGATACTATTGCTGCAATACATGTATATATCTATTCACCTTCTATTCAATTTATTATTTTTTCATTTATATCAAGCTTTCCAAAGCTGACCCAAAACACTGCCCCCCACCCACCCACCCCCCCCCACACACACACACACACACACACACAAACCTCCACTAGTTGCAAGTGCCAGGTTTATCACATTATTTCAAATATGAATTTGTTGAGAGTTTATACTTACAGAGCCACAGAATGTCATACCAGCTCCCATGATGCTGCCACCTACAATACTGGACATTACACCCTTGTTTCTCAGTGTTGCTACAAACTGTAGTCGTGCTCTCATAAACTGGTTTGATGTGAAGGGTAACATGGACAGTAAAGATAGGCTCACCAGACTAGCTGTCAAGGCTCCAACAAATGTCTTACACAATACAAATTTGGTGAACAACATCTGTTCCCTTATCATTACTGGTTCAAAAACTGCAATGAAACAGTCAAATACACATGGTTTTTTTTCTTTATACACCTTTTTTTAAAATTATTTGTTTTAACTCTTTGAGATTTGAATTTTACATAGACTTCGTGTTCTTTTAAATTATAAATATTACAATTTTATTTTACACAGTCCTATACTAGTGACTTATTTATTTTAGCAAGTTACACTTTACTATTAAACATGGCAACATCCCATTAACAAATCTGTCATTGTAATCAGGAATTGTTATAAACTAGACATCAAAGAGTACATAGTAACTTTATTACAATTAATGGTTAAAAGTGTTAACATTTTCAAAACTGTTGTAAAGCTACAAAATAGCTAAATTAAATTAATATTGTACCATTTTTTTTCTGTTGCATACCTTTTTTTTTTATCAACTGTCATTAATACTTTCTTTGGAATTCTGAGGTATTTAAAGCAAAAGCATCATGATGACAATGATGGTAGTGATGATGATGATGATGATGATGATGATGATGATGATGATGATGATGATGATGATGATGACGACGACGACGATGATGATGAACATTACAAAACAATGATAAAACATCCACTTACCCCTTCCCTTTTCAACTACGATTCCAAACACAACCCCTGCGATTGTGCAGGCAAACAGTTTAAAACCTAGTCCAGTTATTCCATCATTATACGACACGTCAGTTTTACTTTCGGGAAGACCGAAAACATTGTCATCGTGTCCATTTACTTTCCTCCTCGGTCTTCCTGTACCGTTCCTCTGGTATTCCATAGTGTGTGTGATCAAGTCGTATCTTCAGCGCTGTCCGAGTAAGAAGAATGTCGACGAAGGGGTATCCAAGAAGCAGCTTATATAACTGAGATGGGACAATGAAAAGGCGAACGTGATGCTACTCAAGGACACATGTTACCTGCAGCTATACAGCTCAGGAGTAACTGAACTACCTGGGATACACGTCAAAGAACATGAATGGACTACTACCGGTCATTTGTCTCGCTGGACGGCTGTTCACTGCTGTGCGCCCTCAACGTACTGTTGATATTTATTCTTTCCTTTTTGGATGTGAATGACCTTCGACCCATGCGACCCGTGATGCAAATATTGTTGTTTTGTTTCGCAATTTTGAAGTGAGAGTTGAACGTTGAATATTTTGGTTAAATGCCCCTTAAAGTGGTATTAATATCAAAGGAAATGATTTTAAATTATACAATATTGTAAAAACTGAGTATGACTTTTCTTCTTTATATCTATTCTTACGAGTTAAAAGTGACGTCAGATTTAAAATGGCGGCGGACTGTTTTGGTTCTCCCGGTGCGACACACTAGTCGAAAAGTTACGTTTTCATGACTAAAATTGCCATATTGTTGTTTTGACGGCTTTATTCTTAGTCCAATATGCCTTGGTATTTTCCTTGGCCAGAGTATATCAAAAAGAGGGCATGTAGGTACCTTTTACAACACTATCTCGGAAATTTCCTACAGGAAAAGCTGACTCTAGATCAGCTGAGTGTTGATTTGTACAATGGAAAGGGGACGATAAAAAATGTTGCGTTGGATATATGGGTGAGTATATTATTATGAAGGGGTGGATTGTTATATACATCTATTTAGACATTTGTATATGTAAAGAATTTTGAAATGGTTTAATTGGTTTACCAGCCATCTGGGAACTGTTGAACGAACACACACCCGCATTTGTAGCGCCAATGACAATTTGTTTACCATATTTCGTATGGTGCTGATATTGATAAGGTCGAGGGCAGATTAGAATTTGCGACGAGCTGATCAAATTGAAAATCCTCTATTGTACTTTGTAGACACCTTTACCTTTTGCTCTTCATCTTTCTTGGTACTCCTGGTAATTCAAATGTAGTAAGGTTACTCAAAATGAGATTTTCTCTGTACGTGATGGAAATGAGTCATGTGAATGTGAAAGTAGAATTCATTGTTTACAAACTGATATAACTTGAGTATTAAAATCATTTTTCACAACTTCACAAATGGATTTCTTAAAAGTTGTACTAGTTGTAACTGGAGTATATTTTGATCAGATATTACAATCGCAGACATCAGACGATGGACAACCTGTTTCAAACGGGGAAGTAAACAAATGAATTGGATTAGTATAATAGTAACACTTGGCATAGCATGGTGAACAACAGAGACTTATATGTTATATTACACACCATGGTTTGATAAGAACACTTATGTGTGGACATGAAATGCGAGGGAAACTTCAAATTTGTGTGTGAATGTGAACTCTTTATGTAAAGCGGCCATACAACTGTTCTTATATCAAATGAACAAATCAAATGTATAACCATTTAGTATATTCATTGAAATGTTTATAATACCAATGATAAGACAGAGTACATCATAAGTATCTATAAGTACTAGTAGTAGAGTAACAGGTTGAAATCATAGTTCATGGGGGGGGGGGGGCTGATTATAGGGTGCAAACCTAATTTGGCAAAAATCAATTATATGAGATATATTGTACCATATCATGTGTATGGCTACACAAATATGTTGACAACGTCAATATATGATTCAATACTGTTCAGAGTGTATGATATTTGATATTACCCAACACAGCCTAAGAAGTTGCTGGTAATTACTGGCATTTGCAGGTAATAAATAGTCCAATGGAGGTGAATTTCTGTGAATACCAGCATTCAGGAGTGACATTTTAAATTTACCAACATTTGAAAGGTGAAATTTCAACTTTAGCTGCATTTGACAGACAGCTTTTGAAGCCCACTTGTATATTGACTATTTTTATGATGATGGGGAATCATTTTATTTACATTAATATGAATGCCATTCAATAAAATTGATGATTATTTGCATTCAACAAATAAATGTGGCATTTGTCACAATGAATATTGGTAAGAATTAAAGTCTGATATATATTATTTTACATTGCTCCTAAGTTTTAAAGTTTAGGAGCATTTTGCTTTCAAAATTTAAAATTCAGGAGCAAATTGATCCTAAAAAATCTCGCTAAAAGAGTTAACTTCCGAGGCTATAACAAAGTCGTTTCACAAATCTTTCGTGTGCAGCTTTAGAGGTCCTAGAGCTGCTTAATTTGTAATTTATTATTATGTTATAATTGATTAGGACTCCCAGACTCAGTCCAGAGAATAACAACACCATTCATCATATAAAAGATTCACAATCACTTTGTTCCAATGTCAATGTCCCACATCGCCCCATTTCAAGTCAGAAGATAGATATTTTAGAAAGAGAGAATTTATGAGTTGTACACATATAGTGTGAAATTTCATTTTGGGATGGAAGATAAGATGTCATTTTGCACATTTAATCTGTATGATTTTTTCCAGTCCTTAAATGAATTGGCAGAAACCTTTGACTCTCCAGTGGAGGTGATAGAGGGAGTGATTGGAAGCATATCCATAAGTGTACCATGGTCTGCCTTGCTGAGAGACAGTTGTGAAATTGAGATCCACAACCTGGATCTAACACTTCAACCAAGATATCGATCAGAAGAATGTGATGGTAGGTCACTTACACTAGCAATATAGCAACAAAATCATATCTATTGTCCTGGCATATTATACAGAATTTATTTTTAAAAATTGAAATTATCACTTAAAGGCAGCTATCAGATTAGGATTAGCAGTTGTCTGGCAAATCTTTGAAAAAGATGATTCTGAATGAAAGAATAATCCTATTGAATCCCTTTGGCGTCGATCCATGGGGAAAAGATCATAATAATCCCAGGATTGTGGGATTTAAATATGGTAATGTGGTAAATGTATTTAGCTATATGTGACAGAAGTTCTGACATGTTGTGATTTGTTTTATGAGTACAAGCTATGGCTGAATCATAGGTACATCTAGATATCTGGTCACAGAAGTTCTAACTACATGTAATGTTTTGCATTATCTTACACATTGCTCTAACTACATTGTACATGTTATGTTTTGATTTATAGTACAAGCTATGGCTGAATCAATGTGGAGTAGTATGAGTATGACAACCAGCATGCAGTTAGCACAGGAGTGCTTTAAACAAGAACCAAGTGAGAGTGAACAGCAAGCTGACAATGCACAGAGATATGAAGGACTGGAATTATTTGCCCAAACTATAGAGT
Organism: Glandiceps talaboti; assembly: GCF_964340395.1. Lineage (NCBI taxonomy): Eukaryota > Metazoa > Hemichordata > Enteropneusta > Spengelidae > Glandiceps > Glandiceps talaboti. The sequence continues at coordinate 17,016,664 of NC_135550.1, forward strand.
CAGGTTAGTTTTATTCTGTAGAAAGAGATGGAAATTCAGTAAGATTTCTATGTGTATTGATATATTCAACCACAATGTTGGAAAGAGAATCTTGGTAAACATGTAGGGAAGTTAACTCAAGTTTACATACTTAGTTACTGCCCCAACCAAAACCTCATTGCTGCAGTTTGTTTCTGAATGGGTAAGTTCTTTGGCAAGATTTAAACCAGGATTGTAGGATTGTACCCAATCAACCCAGCAGTATAAATAACATGATACCATGCACAAGCCAAGGTGAATAAAAAGTATGGACTATATACTGTGGTCGTTCTACATCACAACAACATGCGTCTGTGTCATGACAACACGTGTCTATGTCACTGGTTCTGCTGTGTTCGAAATATAAGTCGAAACCATTCAAAATTACCATTACTTTCCTCAATTTTTCATTGATATTACTGGTGCTGGTATAATTAAGTTATTCTCCAATATTTTTCTTCATTCAGCTGGAAAATACTCGTGATCTAACGATTGTCACTACTCGTCTAGCGACTGATAGTGACAAAGGCCCTTAGGTCACTCATATTTTTCTCGGCTGAATGAAGAAAAATATTGGGGAATAACATCTAATTATTATGATCATTATTATTTTCATTTTCATTGTTGACATTGCTGCTGTCGTCATTGCCACCACCACCACCACCATCATCAGTGTCATTATTATTTGGAGTATCAGTAATGAAAACTGCCACTGTTCTTTGTACGTGTTAGGTTAGTGTACAAAAGATGAAATAACACAATATGTTATTGTCATTTCAGTACTTTCCAGAGTTAAGATGACATTCATAGACACAGTAATTAGAATAGAACATGTACCCAAGGATTCCAGACTAGGAGTAGCATTAGAGATTCATGTCAAGAGGTGAGTTCATCTCATTACTAATTAATGCTCTTGTCACTCTTACTCAAATTTGACTATTTCCAAGGTAGGAGTGTGTCAAGGAATGGGGTCAAGTTATTGAGATAGTTTCGTTATTTCAGTACAATTGTTGTATAATTTTTATGAACCCAAGGAGTTACATAGTCAGTGTTTCATTAAGGTTAACCCCTTAATGCAAGCCTCCAACAAAAATTGAAAAGTTATTTTTGTTTGTTTCAATTTTACGTGGTATGCTGTAGTCTCTTAAGTATACAGTGTATATGTACATGTGTATTAATAGACTGTGTCAGTTTTGTTGGTAACATAGACTTTATTAGAGGGGTGAAAATATTCATTTCATTTTTAAGTGATATATTTTGTAACAGATGAAAACTATGACACATTCATTATACTGTAAAATAATTTTATCTAATGTCTTATTACTGAGAACATACATACATGTACACCAGAGGAGGCTGGAAGGGGTGCAGAGCATGATGGGTAAAAATAACTGCAAAAGCTCATTACGCAGTGAGCCTCCATTGTGTACGCTTGTGAACGTACGTTTACAATGGTGGCTGGCTCAGTGGTCACCAGCCTTACGCATAGTTTGGGGCATCAACTCGCCGTAACTTTCACAATAATTCATCATATTGGATACTATGAAAGCGAACATTTCGACTGATATTTCTCCCTCCGTGCTAGTAGAATCGATTTTGGAATTATTGATAGGAATACTGCGATTTTTCGTGAAGAATACTTGACCCCACCGAGGTCGTAAATTTCGGTCCGGTTTTTCGCCCAAAATTTACAAAATTTTGCAAAATAGATGGATTCTTGTGTACTTTTAAATGGCTATAGTTAGAAATAGACAAGGTCTACTCAAGATTTGCGGTAGAAAGTGGGTGATCCACCCCGGAATCGAAGGTGACCTCCATTGACAAGTGATGTGACATGACAATGCAAATAGGCGAGTTTCTCACAACTTGCTCAACTACTACTGTAATTTAAATCACTGTGCACACCCAATTTCACCATTGACCCTACACGAAAGGGTATATGATTTCGCACATGTTTGAGAATATTTTCAAGTAACATGTAACTTGCAAATTCGATATCACCCTGCAATCGTGTGTAATAGTGACACCAGAATGAAGGCAACTCGGGTAAGCAGGTCGTATTTTTGAGTGCAGTGTCCCGAGTACAGCTCCTCAACTTTATTCAGTCTAGCTGACTAAAACGTTAGATGTCTACCTTCCAAAATACAAACATTTGCTCAAAAAATAAATAAATAAATAAATAAATAAATAAATAAATACAACTACAACAAGACTTCGGCCTTTGTATTATAAAGTTATATATTGCCACACATTGTGCGAGTCTCTCAGTTTCGCATATTTTAATGCGACATGGTTTTGCTCGTTTGGCAACATACATGTAGCAAAATGTGCTCAGGCTACGCAATAACCGTGAAACACTGAAAGGTCCATTGTGGTAACGTATGATGAGTATTTTTGATCATTTAAGCATTGCGAAATATTATATAACTAGCAAGGTAGATGTAATATATGTAATTTTGAGCTGGAATGACGAGATTTGATATTTTGAGTGACTGGCATGAAAGCCATGTGAAGAGGAAAATATTCACTATGTGGATCCGTAATACGAGTGCTTTCTGAACATATTAAAGCTTTGACATAAAATAGGCCTTGGAGGTCTCAATTGTTTATCATACAAATTTGTAATACATGACGTTGTTGTACATCAATTTTTTTAACAATTAGTTTGCAAGATGTAAGCTATTTCTTTAGCTATCATCAGGGGGTAGGAAAGGGGTTTACGTTAAATTACATTCAGGTCTTTTTCTCACAAGCAAGACACATTTATAGAAGGCAACACAGAGATGGTTTAATACGAGACAAAATGTAACATGAAGAACAGAAGAAAGTCCAGATTTGGCACAGCAAATCGACTAGCGATAGCGACGAATCTGAAAATAAACAGAAAAATGTCTTGATAAGATTGAAAAGGACAAAATTTTAAGGATACAAGAGGAAATGCTGACAATTGGATTAGTGTTACGTGTAACGATCAATGCACGACACGAGAGTGTCAATAAACATGTCCGGCCAGCAAGTGTAGGACAGCCGTCAACGGCCAAGCCACTTTGCGTGTTATATGCACGCACAATGGGTCGCCATCTTGAAAACATCGAAATTCAACAAAAAGTAGTGACAATTTACACACATTATAAAGTGGGGTATTGGGAAGATCCCAGCAGAACCATGAAATTCATGACGATAATTAATAGAAAAGTGACAAAAGCATACATAGAAACATAATTTTGTGTTAAAACGACCGAGGTGAAAACCCCGAAAATGTAGATATCGATAACATTGACTTGTCGAGTACCAAAGTTTGTGTTCGTTTTAGATACACTAAACATACTGAAAACACGATTTCCATGTTGCATGACACTTGTAATGGTCATTTTAAAAAATAGTGATCGTCTGAACGAAAGACTAATGACGCAAATGGGAATAAAACGGATAAAAGAATGAGGTACTCACCGAGGCGTATGCTCTATCGCGAAACGGTCACATGGGTGTCACGTGAGACCCTTCCAGCCTCCTCTGATGTACACCTCAAGGAGAGAGTACTAGTCCTTGTTTTGATTCAACTCTTTGCCTATCCTTATATCTGGTTGTCTTTTTTATTAGGATTGAGTTTTTTGATGAGAATGCATCAGACCAGGGTAGTAGTGTTGATCAGGATGTTCCTAATAAACATGAACCTGCAGCCATTGCTCACAAGAAGTTTCACCTGATGGGAGTTTCACTATATTGTGATGAATTCCCTGACATCTGTAGAACTTTATCCAGAGAATCTTCACTAGACAGTGAATCATCATATAAGGTGAGTAGTACACATTGGTTCTTGCCTTGATGTGGAAACCACAGTTTCACAAATTTACACCTAATAGTGATTGGATTAGACCATGCCATGTGTTATGGAGTGGTGACTTATAGTGACTTCAATTTGCATACAGCGGGCACTGTATTTGTTTTCTGTTTTCCCAAGAGCACTATTCATTTAACCTCAGCCCACTATACTCAGACCACAATAGTGGTCTGAGGGTTAACATGGGAGTCTCATCGGTGATTTGTTTTGACTATGGAAATAATATGTGCCTGAGAATGTGATTTGTTATAAAACACATACATTGTATTGCTTGGCCTTATTTGGGCACTAGTAGACATTATATTACCCCTCGTGATGTACCGGTATATCATATAACAGCCCTCTGGGTAATTGACATCTACCAGTGCCCTTATGTTATAGCCAAGCAATAAGTGTATAATAGTTACTGCACATCTTGGTATACCGATATTTTGAAAACTTTTGACAGGGTCAGAGTAGCCAGTCTCCACCATTATCACCACCAATGCCACCTAACCATGCTGAAATGAACACTAGACTACCAGGAATTCTTTCACCTCCTAAGGTTGTGGAACATAGTGAACCTATTAAAATTGCTGGCTTTGCTGGCAGACAAGAGATTCAATTGAAAATCAAACAAAATGATGGTATACCTGGACCCAAGGTAGGTAACTTTAAGCCATAGTTCGAGTAACTTTTAATACACTATTTGATGGTATTGTTCTCCTTAGATGATCCATTTGTATTGCTATGTAGGCAGAAGGGATTGTTTTGGCTCAGTGGTCTACCTCACAACCTACACGGTTACCACAGCATTTTTGTAGATGTATAACGAGTGAATTACAACCTTTTCAAACTTTTATTCGAGGGAGGGAAGGACTTTGGCTTGCTGTAAAATGTGTGTTTCATATTGTTAACATGTTTATTTTTTACATCTTTTTCAGGTTGAGATTGAATCATATCTTGGGTCCATAAATTTCTTCTTGTCCCCAAACCAAGTAAATTTATTGCAAGAGCTTGTTCATGGTATTCTTTCACCTGGTAAGTTGGTCTTTGTATACACCTTTGCTCTGATGGATAGTTTAACATGTTTTTCATATCTGATTTCCTGAAACAATTTTGATTATCAAAACTAAACTAACTCAGAACTAAACTAAACTAAACAATAGGATAATAAAGGAAAATGCATAATTAAATCTGTCTGTCTGTCTGTCTGTCTGTCTGTCTGTTTGTCTCTGTGTGCGTGCCTGTCTGCCTGTCTGTCTGTCTGTCTGTCTGTCTGCCGGTCTGTCTATCTGTCTGTCTGTCTGTCTGCATGCCTGTCTGCCTCTGTCTGTCTGTCTGTCTGTCTGTCTGTCTGTCTATCTGTCTCTGTCTGTCTGTCTGTCTGTCTGTCTGCCTGTCTGCCTGCCTGTCTGTCTGACTGACTGACTGACTGTCTGTCTGTCTGTATGTCTGTCTGTCTTCATGCCTGTCTGTCTGTTTGTCTGTCTGTCTGTCTGTCTGTCTGTCTGTCAGTCTGTCTGTCTGTCTCCGCATGCCTGTCTCCCTGCCTGTCTGTCTATCTGTCTGTCTGTCTGTCTGTCTTGTCTGTCTTGTCTATCCTTGATGTTGCTGTTACTTTCACATCCAAGTTCGGTACTTGTTCAAAACAAAGTGTTGATATCATAAGTATGTGAACTTGGTCTGGAACTGAAAAACTTCCATCAGAACATGATTAGTAACCTAGTACTAATGTTTTGATTATTTATAGCTTCATCTGATGTAGCTCCAGTACCAGGCCGAGTTAAGAATAAAGTTATGCAGCCAGAAGATTTTAGAAGAATTGAAGCAACCCTTCAAGAACAGCTGCAGAGACAAAGATTTCTTAAACAAGAGGGCAAGGCTATGAACAGATATCATTTGAATTACCAGGAAGCAGAGGAAGGGTTATATTCACAGTGTTTAATAGGTAGGATATTTAGAAATTTTTCCCCAATATTTTTCTTTGACAAGGAATATGAGTAACCTAAGGGGCCTTGTCACTACATGTTGCTAAATGAGTACTGACAAACCCTAGGTCACAAGTAATGGGAATAATATAATTATAACTCCTCAAACATAATTTATAGAAAATCGGGGAAAATAATGACTATTTGGAACATTTTTACTCCTGTTTTGAGCACCATGGAACCAGTGACGTGCTTATGGGGTTGTTATGATGTAGAACAACTAGCCAATAACTTGACTTGTGCATGGTAAAATATGTTTATACAGAAACAGCATGACAAGAAGACGTGTACTGTCAAAACTTTCAAATGATAAATAAAAGACTCCATCAACCTTTGTCATATTAAAGTTACTCACAAAAAATACAATAGTAAACAAAATGGTCACATCATGTTTGCATGACAACAATGTGCATTTATTTGTTTCATAGTGAAATAACCAGGTAGTCAGAATGTACAAAAACATGACAATAAATTGTATTCTAAAGTAACATTGTGTAGTTTTGATAGTAATATCAGTCCATCATTTTACAGATGACGATGAGCATGAGGACCTGTACTTCTCCATGACAACCAGTGGAACATCGTTACAATTTATGAACACAGGTGATAGTGACATGGAATCGTCCTTCAACAGTAACTATAGTACCAGTACAGTGGATACAAACAGAACAGGTAAACTATGTCTATTGATACAACTGAATTCAGTATTAGAAGTGCTGTTGGCATCATTTTTAACATAATATTGTCATTATACCTGTTTGTGTACTTGAACAAAGAGGGAAAAAATTATTTGGTGTCAGTCTCTCTATTCATAAAAGAACTTGTATCATTTTGTATGTTATTCTAGGAATAGTTTATGAATTTTGAATAATTTATCTTGAAAACTGGAGAATCAATTTGTATACATGTTGCCAGGCAATGGCAATGAGTAAGTGATAATGGTGATAATGTTATTATAAATCATTTAAAACTCTGACATTTCAATTACATGTAAATCCTATATACATATAACACACTCTGACTTTAATGTGGTTCATTTTAACCTACTCTGTAGCTTCTAAGATAGAAATATCTGAATAGGTGCAGTTAGGAAATTAATGGTATTTGATTGTATATAGTGGTGATTTACTGTCACACTAATATTGTTGTCATGGATACCATTTGTAGTTCAATGATTAATCCACACTGATATTATTCTGTTAAATTTGAAAATTTACTAATCAGTCATAAATGAACATATAGATGGTTGAATTGTCTACTACTTGAACTTATGACAGTAACAATCCATAATCGTGGTACCCGGATAGCTGAAATAATCACAAGAATGACATAATGTGGGGTATCTTCCACTGTATATTTTGTATCATTGACCTAAATATGTCACATGTCAGGCTATTGTAAGTGTTGCCCTGGTGAAAAGGTTAGATAGTATCAGCATAAGGTGTCAGTAAGTTACTTACTGTACTCATGTATGTAAAACTACCTGCTCATTTATAAGCCCCACCTCCTATTTTTACCTGTTTTTCTAGCAGTTAAAACATATTATAAGTCCATTCTACTGCTTTTGCCAGGTCATTTAACCATAGACCCCCCCCCCCCCCATAAAAAAAAATCAATCAAAATGCATAAAGTTAGTGAGAGTTACCTGCCATTTTAGTGTAAAACTATGAAACAGACTGTTTGCATGAAAATCCAATCAAAATAAAAAGAAATGATGTCATATTGTATGTCTTGTTTCATCTACTGGTCTCACCACAGTATGTTGAAAATTTTGAATGTACATTACACTATATGATTTGATGAGCAATACTATAATATATGCCATATTCCTGTTCATGATAGTTCTGATCATTTGATAATTGCGTATGTAAAATTTGCCAGAGGGTACCCCAGATTTGGCAAAGTATGGGCTAGAATTTGGTCATTGCCACTGAACATTTGGCAGTGCATCAAGCCATGAACATAATGTGTGTAAAAGAACTCTGTATTTTTAAAGAGCAGTACAGTATAGTAGAGATTAGGTATGTTTTGATTACTAGTAGTTGTTAATAAACCTGAAATGAGTTGTAACTTCATGTCTTCTGTCTTTACACTACAATACTCAACTATTCTGGCCCTCAATTTTGGTCTCAAAACAGCACTCCTAGTGGCCAAATCATGAAATCTTTTATCACTCTGATAACTGTAATATATTGTATTTTCCCCACAACTTTTAGGTATGAGCAGTTTACCAAGGTTTGGGTATGGAAATTCGTATACCACTGGTGGATCAAGTCTTTCATCCTCTCCATTCACTTCATCTATACCAAAAGGAGCTAGGAAAGGACCAAGGCTTAAGAAAAGTAAGCGCTTCTCAAACAAGATTAAAAGAAATTGTGTTTGTTATACTGCAAGTGAATTACCTTTGTCTTAATAGAGTAAGCAATAGGGGAAAGAAATTTAGCCATTTAAAAACATACTGCATGAGGTCAAAACTCAAACTGGCAACTTAGAATGTAGGATTGCTTTTCAAGATTGCCAGGATGTGTGTCAAGCAGAGGTCATGACAATTTCAAATTTCTATACTCAATTACTGTAGTGGTTTATACCTAAACACTATCACTTGCAACTTTACTAGCATCTAACATATTTGTCAATAGAATGTAAAGGGACAACTGTATCTGTTTTTACAGGCTTACCTGAATTAGTGGAAGACCCAGCAGCTGAAGTGACACGGTATAAGTTAAAGTGTAGTAGTGTAACACTGGTGATACTACATGAAAATCCACTGTCAACCCCAGATCATGATCCTAGTACAGCCATGAAGACATTATCAACATCTTACTTCCAGGGAGTTGGAAATGCCGGTGGCAAAAACTTTGTGGATTTGAGGGAAAAAATAGCCAAATCTTGCCCCTATGACCATTTACAGTAAGTGTTGTTTATGACTATTAGCATATACACATTTTTATTTTGACAACAGTTTTAACCTCTGCAAGATTTACAATGTGATTGGTCAAGGAAACCATGTTTTGGAATTTGTATAGACATACAAAAATGTAGTTTAGTGCAACGTTTATAGAGATGGTCTTCCCCACACTATCACTGCCATGTGTTTGTGGTTATTCCTGTTGCTTTTTCCATGTAAAGTGCAACTATCAGTATAATTCTATGGGCAAAGGGTATTTTATAATGCTAATAAATATGAGTAATCTTCCTGCCTTCTAGACAGTCTTTCATACACCTAACAACAACCAGATATTGTACAAGAATGAGTCAGGCATAAAGTATATAATGTGATATATCTATTATCCCCCCAGGTTGCTTTTTGCTCCAATCACCTTTGAAAGTGATAGAAAGACAACCTCTGCCATGACAAGTACGAGTGTTGACCTTTCTGTTGGCTTGTTAGAAGTTGTGGAAGCACTTTATGAAAGGTCATTGTCAAGCTCAGTGTGTGGTGTCACCTCACGGACTCCAGAGACTGTACCACCTACCTATGCAGAAGTAAGTCAATACAGTTTGATACCAAGGAAGCTAACTGATATGTTGGAAGGAGACACGGAGACATACAGATCGATAGACAGACAGACAGACAGACAGACAGACAGACAGACAGACAGACAGACAGACAGACAGACAGATAGACAGACAGACAGACAGATAGACAGACAGACAGATGAGGCAGCAGATAAATAAACAAAATATTGTATTATACTTTTGCCTTTGAGATGAAATGAAATGTAAAATTTATATCCAATAATTCATGTATCTTTTGATAGATCCTGACATTTACAGAAGATCATCATGGTGCTAAGTCACTTTATGCCAGTCAGATTGCTGGATCACCCTGCCTCAAGTTGAAAGTCAAAAATTTGGTGAAAAATCCCAGTCAGGTGAGTTGGGATAATTACATGTTAGTTTTACAATTTGAATGAACATACAGATGTTTGCTTTGTCAACATGACTTTGTAAACTAATGAACATTTGTACATGTCATTATTCTATATACATATACATATATATTGTGAACTCATCAGCATCTGGGGCTATCTGCCAGGAAAACCTGACTTGAAGTGGGAAATTAACAGTTTTCTTTATATTACTTCATCAGGGACATCAGAGTTCAAGGAGTTCTTATAAGCCCAGAACTGATATTTTACTTGAAATTGGTAATGCCAGGATTGAGTTGGACATGACCTTGGTTGATAGACTTACTTCCTTGTTGAATCCACAACCACTACAAGACAGTGATAAATATTCCATGTATAAATCACTACACCATGCTAATATACCTATGGTGAGTATGTGGCAGGTTAGATGTATGATAAGTTTAAAAACAGAAGTTCAAATTTCTGATATATTTGGATGTTCTTGAATCCGCATTAAATTGTCATCAGTGCATAGGAATGTATTCAAATGATGTCTTTCCAGCCCAAATTCTAGTAAAATATCTGGAGACAGATAGAAAAATAGAAACTGGAAATAGAAAAACAAACTATTCAGAAATTTTGGACAACAGTGTTGACTCTTAGAACCCTGTCAAGTTGACTTGGTTCTTTGGAGTGTGTCAATGTCCAGTTACATGTGGCTGTCACGTCTTTTATCAACTAAAGGTTTACTCATAGACCTTGGAGGGGATGATGGTAGAATTTTGAGTGTGTGCAGAAAAATGAGACCCATTACAATATACAGTAGTTACTATGATAGGGTGATCTGGTCAAAACATATTGTATTAAAAATCCAAATTTACACCTTTTTATACCATACTGTATATAAATACAGAGAAGGCAAATTGAAAATAAAGAGAGTGATATATGAAGCCTTCATGCCTTTGCATTCGTATTAAATCTGCTGTAATTTTTGGTTCTACCATATACAGACTCGCCAAGCTTTCTTCAGTCAGGCCATTGATGAGACACCTACCTATAGGGATCAAAGGATAGATATACATGTTACCTGTCCATCTTCTGTTATTGCTTTAAAGTAAGTACAAGAAATTTGTCTGTCAAGCTCTATGTAATACAAGAAATACTTCTGCAGGCTCAGAGTGTTTTCTCCGTTAGTTAAAACAATGGCAAACATGACTTCTATTGCCAACATCCTTAATTATCATTATATAAAAGTATCGGTACATATCAAGGACTTCACATCACTGTTACAGTGACATACTACTACTAGTAAGTCACATTAGGAAATTATTCCTTTCAGTCAGACCTTGCTTAATTTCTTCATGTAAATATTTCCTATTCTCACAATTTGTTTCAGGTTTCCCATCCCAGATCTTAGACCACAGAATGATATTGACCGCAGACCTTGGTGGAAAAGAGCTCTGAGGAAAGAGACCCTTTTTGTTGAAGTTACTGAAGCAGCATTTTATACCAAGTTAGGGGGCTATGATCAAGTTGGCAAATATGAGTTGACATTCAAAGAGATGCATGGTGAGTGATGTTTGGATAAAAAGAATTTATTCCCAATATTTGTGTCTGTGTTGGACTGTCACTAGTGTGTACTTACTGGTACTCAAAGGAAGAAGATCTAGTGAATTCACTATGTGAAATAATAACAGATATTACATGAGATAAAATGTATTGGTTTCATTCACTTTCAGTTATCAGTACAGAGTTGGCATCAATCTGAACTTAGGTGGAAGTGAAATAGGAAACTCCATTAAACATATTGCCTACTGACTGCTTATATTTTTATGCAATTACAATAACAATAGAAACACATATATACAGCAGTTGTCTGGCAAGGTCCATACATCACTTCCACCTAAGTTCGGATTGATGCCAGTTCCAGACTAAGAAATGAAAGTAAATTAAACCAACACATTTTATCTTGTCAGGTCTGCCCTGTGAATACATTATGCCATAAATACAAAATTGTTGATCGTTTTTTTCTGTCACCTTTAGGTCTGTTTCAAGAAGACCAGGATGAAGCACCAGTGTCATTCATTAGAATAAGCCACGACCAGCATGATGAAACATCTACTCCTGGTGTCAACAATGGATTCAATTGGCCAAGGTAAATACAAATATTAACTTTAATACTTTTAAAGAAAAACGCCACTCCAAGAAATTAAAGCATGTTCATAAATATTGGGTTTGGGAGAGTCATTTTATGATTTCACATCATATATACCGGGTATTTTGCATGGTTGCCAGGAAATGCCAAATTGAAATTTTTCATTGTCCTAGCAGTGGTCTAGTGTTGCCTCATGACCATGACTATGGATTAGATGAACAATAAATATTCATGACTATTTATGTGAAGGTAATAAGTACTTAAGAATTATTAATATGTATTGTTCATCTAAGGCATATGCATATCTGCTGACTCCCATGAGGCAATGTTGGATCACTGCGAATACAGTCACAGAAAATGAATGTGAAACAAAATTCAATATGGTGTTTCTTGGCAATTGCACACAATTTGTGTGATGTGAAATTATGAAATGACTCTCCAGAACCCAAACTTTACAAAAATGCATATTTTTCCCCTGGATTGGTGTTACCCTGTAAGAAGATCATCAGATCAGAGAAAGCAGTGTGTCTAATCATAGTTGTATTCCATACCTAACTAAAAAAAGATCAAATGGTAGTCAGAATTTGAAGTTACAGGGGTATGATTGACATTCTAACTTTGTATTACTGTTTTATACAGAATTGTAGTAAAAGTGTCACCCACTGAGACTGGACCTGTGTTGGAAGAAGAGGCAGAGTCATCTGACAGTAACCAGTTTAGTTCTATGGAGGATGCCATGCAGTTTGGTAAACAAGAACCGTCACCATTCTCATCTAAGAAAGTCCTTTATGATGGAGAAGAGGTAATGCTAAGTAGAACTGTTACTTTTGACATTAGATTATATACAGCTGTAGTAGAGCTATATGAGTCTCAGAAAAGTTTATTACATGTAATCACTCTTGTCATAATGAGAAGAGAAGTTGTATTGTCCTCGTAAGCTGTGCTTAATCTTTCAGTAGCTTAGGAACTCAAAAACAGTCAATTAATTCAAGGGTATGTATATTTCTATTATCAGATATGACCTTTCTACTAGTATCTATATTTAACCTTGACCATGTCCTGTTGGGTCAAAATTATAAAATAAATCCATTTCATCCATCCATCCATCCATCAACTCACAAATAAAGTATTTAAGGGTGGCGTTTCTTCTGTGAAGACTTGTTTTTGAACACAAATACTTAATGAGGAAGTTTATTCTTAACCAGATGGTGATGCCAGGTGACCAAGCTGAGATGGCAGAGTTTGCAGAGAAGGCTAACAGCAATACAAGAATTCAACTTGAATTGAATTTCCCAAACATCAGTGGGTGTCTTAGATCCAAGAAGTTTTTTGAATGCATCTACAACAGGTGTGTGTAGTGATTTGAAAATGGCCATATGGATGAGAAATGAGTACTTATTGTGATATTTAATGAGTAAAATAATTTCTTATGGTTTTCTACAATTAGAGCTGTTAGCAAGTTGACTTACAAATGTTGATATACAAGACTTTCTACCTACCTTACAATAGCAACTAGTTGTTTTCACACTACCTGATAGAATTTCAGTATACTACCTTAATAGTAATATATCATGATATGCTACAAAGTAAAAGACAAAATTACTGAAATTTTCTCCAAATTGTTAACATGTCATGAGAATTAGAAGTTTAACCAATACACACAACAATTTGATGAACTGAGTGCTTTCAACTACTGTCAGTTTTGTTAACGGTATGATAGATAACATGGCTTATTATGATCATGTCACAAAATGATGTGAGCAAGGAGGATATTCCCATAGATGTTATGGAAAGAAATGAGAAAGTATCATCCTCCATCTCTGTTCACATTATTGGGGCAATGCTTGATGTCGCGCTTATAAATGTTAGTTTCTCTATAAATAACAGATTTGATGTCCTTGTTTGTTGATATGTTGTGCTTCTGCTAATGTATTTACTTTGCCAGTTGGTCTACTGTTGTCACACGTATGTTCTTTTAATCTCACTAACAAGGCCTGTTTTGATTCACTGATATATGAAGCACCACATGATCCACATAGTATCTGACAGATGATGCCACACCATGTCTTATCTCCTTTTTTGACTTGTGTCATGTTACAACCTAGAGGATGTAATTAAGTAACTTTGATGGCCATATTTTTGCAGATTATTGAATGATATGTTACTATGGGAACCAGCTGCTCCAACACCAGTATATGCTTCTGACAGTACCAGTATTTTCATGTCCACCACAGCTGGTTTGGATCTAGCCACTCAAATGAGACAGAACCCAACATTTGCCATGTGTAGATCAATCCATGGTGAATTTGGTAAGATCAAGTATTTTCTACTATTCACACAGTTGCAGAGAACTCACATTTTTTATCAGTACCAGTGTCAAAATCAATCTGTATATGTTGTTGTCTTTCCTACAAGACCTACCCTATGTATGTTTTTGCTTGTTACCATGGAAATTTAATGTAGAGAACTGCCAATAGGTTTTTGAAGTTTGTCATATAGATTTACAATGTACTTGCATCGAAACTACTCATCCAGCGACTTCTAGTAACAAGGCCCCTTAGGTCATTCTTGGCTGAAAGAAAAAAAATATTGGGGAATAATATGTAAGTGTTGGTCACTAACATATTAAATATGTCCTCTTCTAGATTCTGATTCAGATGACAATGATGAAAGTGGTCAATTCTCATCCTACTTTGATCCTAAGATGAAGAGGAAAAGGAAGTCTGAACAACTTGGTCACTTACAAAGTTACATGACTGTCACATTGAATATTGGTCATGGAAGAGTTGATCTTTGCCTCCCAGTCAAGGTAACATTGTGGGCATATCATCTAGTGTCTGAATTTACTTATAAGACTTTACAATGCAGCAAGGATTGATGATGTGCATATATGGGCACCAATTGTGCCTTAATACTCCTCCATCTGTGTGTATATGTTCAGCAATGTTTTTGACATGCAAAGGCTGATTTCATTCAAACCTAGCACAAAGGTGGCATCCCATATTGGACATATGTATGCCACTTTGCTTTGCAACATTATTAAATTACTGTTATCACATCTAGTCTGTGCATGCATCTGTTACTTCCCCACCTAACAAAACATCACCATGCATAAGTAGTGTAATTATTAGTTGTGATAAAAAGTGATTACTTGTGTGGACAGTTTAGTTTACAAATCACTTATCTGTACATGCAATAACAAACTTTTTACAATTTTTTATTTTTTATTTTACAATTTATTGAAGTACAAACATGGACTTCAAAAGTGTTGCTTCAGGTTATTTTTTCTAGTAGAAAAATATAAAGTTGTTTAGAAGATGAAAAATAAGAAATATATACTCATTTCTCATATATGCTTACTTTAACCCATAACAGATTATGTGTACAGTATTTGCCATGTAGTAAATGTGTGTTTTACTTTTTTGTTTCCATTCTAGTTTGTTGTCGAAAAGCCCAAACATATTTTCAATAAAAAGAGAGACATTTCTGTACATTTGTAAACTTTCTCAGTGAGTGAAATGGGTCAATGACATGATGTTTTTTTTTTAATTGATTGTGCCATACCTGTAGGATGAGAATGGTGATGTATGTACAGACAAACATGGTGAAGCTTTACTGGATGTAGAAGATGGTAGTTTGTTCCTTGTAGCCAAATACTTAGGTGACCCTGATCTGACCTACATGTCAATACAGTCCAATAGAGTTACACTTTACCATAATAGTAAGTACCAGTACATGTCTAACACGGTCCAACAGAATACCATAATAGTACATACATGTATATGTCATCCCAACCAAGTCTGTTTCCCCCAGTTTCCACTCTTGGGAAACAAACTGTGTTGGGTTGATCCTCAGACCCTTGAGGAAACATGACTTTGTCCAAGTAAGACCAGTTAATATGTTTGTAATCCTGCACTCTCAAACTCATGCAGTAACAGCTGGAGAAGGCAGAGTTATTCAGCCAAACTATATTAGGTAAACTATTTTCTCTCTTATTAATTTGTAACTACTCCAAGACTCTCAACTTCATCAGTATGTAAATGTACATGACTCTAAATAAATAAGTATCCAGAACTGTTCTGTCATTGTTAGGACCAAGATTGATGAAATACTAT
The DNA here is from genome assembly GCF_964340395.1 of Glandiceps talaboti. Taxonomy (NCBI): domain Eukaryota; kingdom Metazoa; phylum Hemichordata; class Enteropneusta; family Spengelidae; genus Glandiceps; species Glandiceps talaboti. The sequence goes on from NC_135550.1 coordinate 17,032,614, forward strand.
GGGTAGATGCCTCTATTACTTCTAGGATTTCCTTCACCAATGAGCTATTATAACACATAATCACTACCTTAGTTATCATGTGATAATGTTATGTTACCCAGGTGATGTGAAATCCATGGTGACCAGAGACACTGTAGAAGTTGCCAGTAAAAGCCTTCCAGATCAATTACATCCATGTGTGTACAAGTCAGAGGCTGGATTGTCTACAAAGCTTAGTGCAGGGTCTGATAATGCCAATATGCTGGCAGTAGCTTCCAAAATTCACCTTGATACAAAGAGAGATGTCAAGGTAAGTCAAAGTGGTAGGGAATTATCCAGATAGTGGAGAAATTTAAATTGAACACAGTTTGATGAATTTCAGTGGTCATGTCATGATGTACAAGACAAAAAATAACAGTAACAAAATGAGTGCACACTGTGATTTATTGAATCCTTGTGGTTAGATTTGGGCATGTTCTTAGTAAATTTTGCTAAGATTCAAAAACCAGCAGGAAAATGTTTTACAATTTGTAAATTTTCTGTGAAGTATAGTGATGAGAAGTCTTTTTTAAATGTATTACACAATACCTTTCTACAACTCTGAACAAAACCACTGAATGATGTGTAATTGAATAATTCTTTGTTGACAGCATATGACAGTTGCAGTTGGTGTGAAGGGTGGTACTTTACAGCATAGAGTTACCGCATCAGGGCAAAGCTGGTTAACGCAGGTAAATTCAACATGAGTAATTTAAATTCAGTATTAGGGGGTTCACATTGGGACTTTCAGCTAGGACCAAGCCATGACCAGGCCTGAGCAAAAGCATAAAAATCAAGTGTGAACAGTTTGGTCCAAGCCAGGCTCAGACAAGTTATTGTCTCTGAATGAAGATGTTTAGAGTTGAGCTAAAGTTTATCTAGGACCAAATTACCATGAATGTGAACACTTTTTGCTCAGGCTTAGTCCTCGATGGCACTTTCACATGCCTACAGGCAAGTCCTATCACTTGTTCATACATATAGATGAAGTCTAATAATCTTATGTTAGTCTCCTTGATGACATCTTTTTGTTTCCTTTGCCACTGTTGAAGGTTTGTTATTGTATGGATTTGAGTGAAGGAAAAGCTGAAATAGATTGTGCCAAAAAGACAGCCCCAATAACATTTCCAATTTATAAGTTTTTAATGCTGTTTCTGGAACCATAAGAATTGAGGTACAGATATGGCACATTTACAGTTGGATACTAATAAGTTACAATATGATACATGTTTATTTTCAGATAATGGACTTCTTTGATGTATGGGATGAATCCATTCTAGGCTATGAACCACCAGCTATACTTACTGAATTACATACTCATTTCTGGAATTGTGCAATAGACTACAGGTAAGTACACTCAAAACCACATCTCATCAAATCATATCATAGAGGGGGTTATAGGAATGCCCATCTGTGTGTCTGCCTGTCTGTCTGTGGACAGCCATATCTCTGACACCCACAACTCAATGTCAACGAAACCTTGCACAAATGTCAGATAATATAGGGTACATACATGTTATTTAATTTCACAACCTTGACCATTATGGCCAAACTGTCAATATTTAAATTTGTTCTAAAAAATAAACATTTTCAACCATGACTTTAAAAAAGCTGACCACACACAGACTCCATTCAAGTGTCTACACCCAATTATTAGAAGTGAGGTTTCTTTTGAGACCTTTCTCTTTGATCTAGACCTACATGTACTTCTTCAAGGTCAAACATCAAATTACTCAATGACCTTGCAAGTTTTGTACCCACAAACACCATTCAAGTGCTTGCACCCATGTTTGTAGAAAAGAGATGAAGTCTGACACTGACCTTTGGCTTTGACCTTCATCTTCAATGTCACTAAGGAATGTACTCTACATAACTGTAGAAGTTTTGCACATATAGACACTATTCAAGGGAATGTGCCCAAATGTTTAGCGATACACTTTCTAATGAATTTGAAATTCTTCATGGAAATACAATTGACATGTCGACATCAACATAATCAGAGAAAAGCTACCTAGACAGGCTGACCTTGTCTCATGACAGTGTCTTGTACTATAAATAGTCAATGTCCATTTTCTCCTGTAATGGAGTCAAATGCCATCACTTTATTACCAAATCAATTGTCAAAGACTTGTTTGTAACTACAAAAGGATGGTTCATAAGACCTCATTCCCAGATGAAGATGATTGTCAATGTCAGTCAGCTGAACTCTGAAAAAAATGGCTGATATTGTTATGGCACTGTTGGTTAACATTTAAACTGCATATTGATTTAAATTATTTGAATTGCTACAAAAGATTTCTTTACAATGTTAAAAATAATCATGTTATAAATGAAAGTGTTGTTATTTGTACGCTGCCATATTGGTGAATTATTTAAGTTTAATGATCAATGTTGCTATCCAGTATGTTTTCCAAGTACATTTGTCATCTAGCAAAGTATTGGTATTTGATCTTTGCTGTGTCATTCATCAAAATCAAGAAGTGTGAGTTATTTTTGTGTGTGTGATTTTTGTTTTTCTTCATAGGCCATTATACCTCCCAATAAGAAGTATTTTGACGGCAGAGACATTCACTTTGTCAAGTAACATTGTATATGATGCCCCTATCTCTCTCTTAAGGTAAGACATTCATTGTAAATCAATTACAAACTAGTTAATGTACAAGCACAAATGAATAAAAGCCATACTAATACATATGGTAGTTGTATGATTTACTTGGTAACATGGGTACCATGGAATTGGAGAGTCATCATGGTCGAATAGTTCGAGTGGATGGCTTTGAATCTGCAGGTTGCAGGTTGTGGAGTCATGATGGTTGAATGGTTAGAGTGGGTGACTTTGAATCTGCAAGTTCCAGATCATGGAGTTGTGATGGTCGAATGGTTAGAGGGGATGGCTTGGACTTTAATCCCAGGCATCTTACCTATAGGCCCATATCCTTCCCGCAGATTTGAGAAGTTAAAACAAGGACAGTTGTACCATTATTGGTCTACACCAGGGGTAATAATTTGAAAATGTTGTGTGTTGAAATTCTATATATAAGAAGTCATATAATTATTATACCATCATTTTGTTTATATCAGGTTCCTCATTGAAGATGCAGCCCTCTATCTGTCTGATAAAACTGAAGCCTCAAAAGTAGACCTGAAGAAAAGTAAGTTTCAATAATATTTACCTTGTAGAGTTGTACCAGGATGATGTCAGAAAGAGAAAGTGACTCAAGAAATTTTGTCATCTGTTTTGATATTATCTACTAGATAATGCACAGTTTCCCCTTTTTTATCACCAGATTATGTATGTGTCATGGACATGGGATTCTTTGAACTGTCTTTGAAAACAAGTGATGGGAAAATCTCAGTAAGTTGACATGTTGTCACCAATTTTTGAATATTTTATTCATTTTCATGATTTTAGAATTCAGTATGGAAATTATCTGACTGTATATGATATACCAGATTGACATATTTATCCAATATCTGTGTTTATGTTTAAGGACTCTCCTGTAACTACCGAAAGAAAATGAAGGAGAAGGTTTCAAATAACAGTTAGTAGTAGCTCCCAACTGGGCATGGGGAGGGAGTATCTTCATCAAAGACCTGTAAGGTGCTAACTTTAGATTATGGCGTTACCACAACAATAAAATGATGTATGTTTTTGGTTATTTTCATCCAACAGAAGTACCCTAAAGTTGATTTACAAGCCTCTAATAATGTACTCAACATTAGAACCTGTGCTGATTCTTGTGATGCCCTGAGGAAACTCATTGTATATTTTGCCAATGATGGTGATTTAAATCCTCCAATACCAAGGTCATCTCAACCTTCACAGGATATGTCAACAGCCAAGGTAAAGAAAAGTGACAATCCATTATTGACTGTTATCAACCTTCCTTAACTTTCCTAACACATAAGTATTTCTCCTTTCTTAGTTTGCTCACACTCTGTCTTTCTACTTTCTGTTACTGTGTCTCTCAAAGTCTATCTCAGTCCCTTTGTTGCTTCTGTTTTTATCTCTCTGTCCATTCTTCTCTGCATTTGTTCTGTTCTGTCTCTGTCACTCAAGAGCTATCTGCTCTTCTGCATGTCTGTCTGTCCATCTGTATGTCTGTCTGTCTGTCTGTATCTTTAGCTTTTCCTCTATCATAGTATGTCATTGAATTTTCATCTCAACTTTTCCATGTGGACACATTGGCATATTTCTAACTGGTTGTAGACATGCAAGCATACCATACATAACATCACAAATTGATGTTTACTTACTGTTACAATATGTTTTGTATATATGAACAGTCAATGCCATCACAGCCACCACCAGCATCAGCTGTATCAACCAGTCCCATTGCCCAAGGTCATCTAGAACAAATGCAGAACTTGATGGAGGAAGCCATGAAGGACTATTCACCAACTAATTCACAGAAATCAGATGAAGGATCAGGTGAGAATATAATGTTTAATCTGTTTAGTCATTGATGTGACATGATAGACAATTATTTGATGTAGAAGAATTCTATTTCACAAATGAAAAGTTCTACTCACAGAGTCAAAAAGTGAACCCCAGATTTTCACCGACTTCTCATCAGGGGGGTACTACAATGGGCTATTGCCACATGTTAGAAAGAGACACATGAAACAAGCTTAAGGGATGCAGCTGGGATTTCGATGTCTGCATCCTGTTTTAGATTTGGCTATGTTTGGTGAATACATATATGTGTAGCTTCCTTCAACCTGACAAATGCTGACAATGAGATGTCAGCGAAAATTTGGGTTTCATTTCCAGAAATTTGTTGACTCTGTCAAGAGAAATTGTCATTTGTAACTATGAACCCAAAGTCCATAAACAGTCATTCACACAATAATCATAATGGTAAATGAATTGATATGTAACTGGCAGGGGGGGGGGGGGGGTTATTTTGGAAAACTACTTTAAATTGGGGGGGGGGGGGGGGGGGGTCATTTCGAGTAAAAAAAACCTTGAAAAGAAGGATCAGATGAAGGGTTAATTGAGAAATATTTCTACTGGTAATTTATATATACCAGGTAAGTGCACCAACAAAATCAATGTATTTGTCATTTTGATGCCATGAAAAGACTCCTGAACAACTGTAAATTGTCAAAATTTTGTACTGCCCTTCCCTATCCATGTGTATGTATATATTCACATTCCATGAGGGTGGGGGGGGGGGGGGAGAGTCAAATTCCACTAAACAAAACTGGTGCTATAGCATCATGATAGTACATGTATTGCTATCGCCAAACTTACAGCTTGTATTGTACAGGTTAGGAATAGTATGTGTACTTCTTATATTTCAACACCTGTCATCACTTTCCACAGACCTATCCTCACCAAGTAACCTTAGGGAGACTTCATCAGGGGAAGCTAGCATCTTTCTATTTCCTGATGAGCAGAGTAGAAACGAAAGATCAATGAAAAACTCAACTCGTACAACTCAACGTAAAACATCTCCAGTGGATGATGATAGTTTTGATGATGATGATGAGTTCTGTATACTAGATGTACCAGGAATGGGTATTTCTGTAAGTAGCAAACAACTAGCATTTTAAAATGGAAATGATTTACAATGATGATCTTTATGACACGAAAATAGGTTTTGTGAACCGAGGTTGTATGGTGGAAGGGTCCATAAGTCATAGCACTAGAGGTCAGCAAAAACCAATATCTACAGTCATGAAGGTTTTATCATAAACTCTATAAACTGATATGACAAAATCATTTGAATCACACAACCACATGACTGTGAGACATTATTTTATGTGCAAATACATAAAGGTAGTGAGAAATCAATGCCAGATCACTCTGCGTATGGATATTGATGAGGGTATGTTCCACTTGCCATATTTGGGCAAAGTGAGCCAGGATGTGATATGGAAAATTATTGCACATGTTTCTATGCATACTGGGTATATGATAATAGTTCTTATTCCTAAATTTGAATTATTCATTTCAGTTCATTAGTCAAAAATTTGATTTTTTCGTCCTAAGTTGGCAGAGCCCAAGAGTGTCTACAATATTTGTGATTCTTATTTTGTGCATTTACTATCTAATGATTGAGTAAACCATAACTGCTAAGTATATTTTCACTCAGCCAAGAGATGGTGAACCTAAAGTGACAGTATTGGAACCTGGCCCTACCAAGATTGTGAACAATCACTTCAAAATACCAGCCACTAAAAAGGATATTTTGAAAGCACCCGACCACTTCCCAGATGCTTTGTACAGATATACTGTCAAAGAGATAGCACTAGTATGGTATTTATATGGTGGAAAGGATTTTGAATCAACTGCAGATGAAAAAGTCCCACAAGGTAGGTGTATATATATTATATGGTATAGTACATTGCAGGAGTAGTAGGCCTTGTTGACCGCTCTATTGATAAAAAAGTATGGAATGTATACATATAGTTGATTCTAATTCTAACATCATCCTTTATTAATTGGTTGTTTTAATGTAATGATCATATAAAGAATGTTTTCTATTTCCTTTCTTAGGTTCAAGATGTAGTAGTCCAAGTTCTTCTGGTAGTAGAAGTTCTACACCTGAGAAGACAAGGTGTGTTGATGATTATGATTAGGTTTTTATATTTGACATATTTTCCTCTAAATTTGCCCAATGCATGTGTACCTGGTGTCGAATGTCGTTAACTTGCACTTTCACGATTATGGACCCTTCAAGAATGGATTGTAATAAATTGGAATATTTACATTGTCTTTTATGTTCACAACATAATTTTACAGAATGAAATACTTCTTGATGGTGTAGATCTGACCTTACAATTAAAAATTCACTTGTTTTGTTAGATCACGAGGCAGGATGGGATCTCCTTCATTTGCCGAGAGAAGAAACAGTGGAAGTAAGCTACGCTGGCAAAGTAAAGGAGGAGCTGGAAGGAAACAAGATGTACTGATGGAGTTACAGATGAACAAGGTAATAGTTCAGACAAAATAGAAAATAGTTTGTATGATGAACGTTGAAAGGAGTATTCAGAGTTTTCAAAAAAAAAAAGGAAAGGAAAGCTGAAATGATATGTCAAAATCACCAAATTTCATTTTGCATAGTGCTGTAGTGCTTACAACTTGATATTGAGAGAATGGCATTGTAATGTGATAGTAAAATGTTATATTTGTAATTGGATGAAAATCATAACTTTAAAAAAAAAAAACCATTCCTCACCAAACTAGTCTATACGGTACGCTGTGTCGGGGTGCCCTTGTACATCATTCAACCCTTTTCACATCTTACATGAGTGCTTGCTGATTAGTGTGACATGACATGTCGTTTCTTACAGAATACTCATTCAATATACTTCAGACATAAGTGTCCATATTGGGACTGTGTAGTATGATAGTACATATTGATATGATTTCTGTAGGTACGCATGCAGTATGAGATATACCCAGAAGACACAGAGCAGGCATCAAGACAGATTCTACTTATCAATGATATTGAAATAAGAGATAGGTTAATCCAGTCACAGATTAATAAATTCCTGTATCAGTATGCATCAGAAGATAGACCAAGACAGGCACATGCTAACATGGTAAGGTTTAACACTTACTCTGCATAATGTATTTACAACCCATAACACCAAAGTAAAGTGTTTTCTGTATGTACCACAATTGTTTATAGCATCTATATCAAGTTTAAATGTATACTGTTTCATTTGCTAATACAACCTATAACACCAAAGTAAAGCATTTACTGTATGTACCACAATCATTTATAGCATCCATATCAAGTACAACCCATAACACCAAAGTAAAGTGTTTTCTGTATGTACCACAATTGTTTATAGCATCTATATCAAGTTTAAATGTATACTGTTTCATTTGGTAATACAACCTATAACACCAAAGTAAAGCATTTACTGTATGTACCACAATCATTTATAGCATCCATATCAAGTACAACCCATAACACCAAAGTAAAGCATTTACTGTATGTACCACAATCATTTATAGCATCCATATCAAGTACAACCCATAACACCAAAGTAAAGCATTTACTGTATGTATGACAATCATTTATAACATCCATATCAAGTACAACCCATAACACCAAAGTAAAGCATTTACTGTATGTATGACAATCATTTATAACATCCATATCAAGTACAACCCATAACACCAAAGTAAAGCATTTACTGTATGTACCACAGTTGTTTATAACATCCATATCAAGTACAACCCATAACACCAAAGTAAAGCATTTACTGTATGTATGACAATCATTTATAACATCCATATCAAGTACAACCCATAACACCAAAGTAAAGCATTTACTGTATGTATGACAATCATTTATAACATCCATATCAAGTACAACCCATAACACCAAAGTAAAGCATTTACTGTATGTACCACAGTTGTTTATAGCATCTATATCAAGTGTAAAAGTATACTGTTTCATTTGCTAATTGACCACATTAGAAAGGCCACATGCTTGGCTTGTAAATAAACCAATTGAAAAAGTATACTTTCACACTTGATGTGAATGCTATAAATGAGTGTAGCACATAGTATACATAGAGAAAGTGCTTTATTTCTGTTCAGTGTTACTTGTTGTATCATCAGTGTCAAGGGTATAATGTTATTGTTTGCTGCTCGAGCTCTGTATAAAGTTATATTATTGTGTAAAAGGTGTATTGAACTTGAATAAGTATTACTAATGAAACACACTCAACACTACATAAACAATATGAGATTTTCTTTCAGTACCAATGATAGACATTTCATTTTAAATCACTGTTTATTGCCGTCAATATTTCTAATATGTAATAGAAATTCTCACCCACTGCTTATTGCAGTCAATATTTCTAATCTGTATGATATAGCCAGAAATCCACAATGGTACCATGTTTTTTTATATTTATGACATGTATAATAATTAATATAGCCCTGAGATCTTTAAAGCTTTGAATATCTGACTAGATACTATTCATTTTTGTCATACAAATGTACACAGTCGTGTTATGTCAATAAATATGTTTATTTCCAATATCTCTGTCGTAGCTAATGATCAAAGCCTTGCATATCAGACCAGATCCTGCACTGCCTCGTGAAGAGTGTTGTTTACGTGTAGCAATCCAACCACTGAGACTCAATATAGATCAGGTAAAATATTAAATACCCCAATAACTACTATTTCATATATTTGCTCCTATTGATAGTATTTCTGTTGTTGTGCTGCTCAAGTGTGTATGATTTCCTAGGGATTAAACCCTATAGTAAAAGTTTTTTGGTCATGATAGTTCTTACATAAATGTTGTAATGTTATAGAACAATATTGAAATTCAATAAATTTATATGACTTCATATCCCTGAAGAAGACCGGATGACTCGGGTTGAAATGTGGGATTAGCAATTTGAAAGCACTTTGGTGAAGTACAAAGTTTTATTTTATTTGTAACTGTTCACTAGTATAGATTAGTGTTCATCATAATATATGTGTATTATAATAGACTTTTGATGTCATTGAATCATTGCAGGATGCATTATTTTTCCTGAGAGAATTCTTTGCTGCTTTATCAGAAGGCGTTATACCAGAATATAACCCTGTGAAGCTAAATACAGGTGAGAATAGCAATTATGACATAGATTAGGAGGGTGTTATACCAGAATATAACCCTGTAAAGCCCATAAGAAGTGGGAGTTGAAATCTGATAACTGGCCTGGATATTAAACAGCTACACACATTGTTCACTTTGTATAGTATTTATTTGAAAATGAACTGTTCAACTGATAAAAACACTTAGAACTGGAGCTGAAAAAAAGCAACTGAATTGATATTATGTATGGGAGTTGTATTGACATTTGATACTTACAAGGTAAAGTTTCTTGTTGTTTTCACATTAGCTATAGCCTATTTTTGGCACTGATGCAACTTGTCGTAATTCCAGTATCAAGTTGTTATTGTGGTTTTAAAATATTTGCCCACTGAGCTGACTTGTTACAGTGGGGACTTTATTCAAATGAAGTCATTATATAAATGAAAGCATTCGACTGTGATGAACTTGAGTTAACATTGATGCAACACATCAAGTGTGATAATTTACATGTAATTTACGTATACTAGTACTTATGTAAATTGTATGGATGCTGATAACAAATTTTGGGGGTGTGGCTAACTGAATCAGTTTGAACAGGAATCAGGACAGCTGACAATACAAGTGCTATCAGAATGACACATCAGCACTGAAAATAGGCTACACTGTCTACCAGACAACTAACGGTTATTACATATTTTTACAACGTGAATACAGCTAGCAAAGCTGGAGGTGATATTACAGCTTACAGTCAACCCAAATCTCTGACATCAATACCAAATACTTTAGTATCTGAAGATGCTCCATCATCGTTATCATCTAATGCTTCCAATGATATGATTGACTTGGATATTAGCGATGTATCAGACACATCTACACTTATACATGAGACTGTCGTCAAGCAAGAGAGGCCATCCACGCCGGCTGCTACACCAGTATTTTATAGGTAAGAGTGGAGATATCAGTTAATAATCTTACAATTCGCAGACATGAAAGTCCGATTTGTCTTAATATTGGCAGACTTCAACATTAAAAAAGATTACTTAAAAGGTTTTGCAAAGTCTACATAACTGCATTCATGGTTGCAGAAATGATTTTGTTTCAAAAGCATGTGTTCGACCAAGTACCAGCAAAGTCAAGGATCTTTTGAAAATCATTGTACAAGTCCTACAATGACAATGAAAATATCTAGCAATCACGACAATGACCCTAGTAGCTCAATATATGTCATCAGTTACCCAGCAAAGAGCATTAACAGTGATTAGAAATAAATTAATTGACTATATTTCAATCTGTCGCATTTCTTTGCATTTCTCCAGGTCATTTACCTTTGCCCCTGAGGTTCCCATACGGTTGGACTATCAAGGCAAACATATGGCATTCGAAGAAGTAAGTCAATAAATGTTATCAGTGCAAAATGTGAGATGGTGTCGTGTTGAAGTCCTTCATAAATTGTTTTGATTTTCTTCCAATACTGTGTATTCATGAATGCAGTACAGATATAGACTGGACTGTACTGTGTAAGATTAAGAAGTCTCCATTTTGAATCTGACAACACTCAAATATCCATATGAAAATGGTAGGCGTGTCTTCATACCAATTTGTAACACACCTTATCCGATTCTCGCAAAGTTATTTGTCAATACCATAGCCGCATGTATGTATTGATCATTTTTATGCTGTTCAACTTAAAATAATGTCACCAGTCAACATTACTCAAAGTAATACCTACATTACTTTATAGGCATTTTAGTACAAAATAATGACAGATAAGTGGAGTGTCCACATACTACTAAAACTACTACAGTCACTGTAACAAACAGTATTTTTGTGTATGTGAAATAGATTTTTACTTTTCCCCCATTTTAATTTATAGTAAAAAAATGTCGTTAAACATTCTATAGTGGTATATGTAGAGAGTGAAAAAAATGAATAGCTTATATCATGATGGTACTGTAGTTCATTTCATAATGATGTCTTACTTCAAGGGTACATTTGCTGGCATACTGATTGGTCTTGGCCAATTGAACTGTTCAGAGCTGAAACTTAGACGACTTCAGTTTCGGCAAGGGTAAGTAAAATATTCTCTAATTCAGTTCTAGCCATGAAACCAGTGTATGGTTCCTCTATACTGAATAACTGCTGCTATTTTCTATGTCAAGACCTGTATGCACATTTATTACTGATATTTTCATTATTAATATGTGCCCATTGATGCCAGCATCACATTGTTAGTATTTTTTTGTTGTCTTTCAGTCTCTTGGGTATTGACAAAGTTGTCAATTACACAATGAATGAATGGATGTCAGATATCAAAAGGAATCAGTTACCCAGCATATTGGGAGGTGTAGGACCAATGCATTCACTTGTCCAACTTGGTATGTACAGTGCTTTACTACAAATATATGTAACTAATTGTATAGCTTTACTCTAGGTGTTGGCAGAGAGACTCCAATTCCCAGTACCTGTGATAGCATTTGAGGGTCTATAATAAACAGAACAAGAAGGCTGACTTATTCTCCTGTAAACTTATTGTAATGCCTGGTGTAGCTGATGAGTCAACCAAGAAATCAAATTATTTGTTATTTCCATGGTACATGCTACCTAAAGTATAGACAAGTTACATAAAGTTAGATATTCTAATTTCATATTACTATGATCAGAGAATATTGTTTTATTAGAATTATGAATGAGTGGCTAGCTCTGAACAATTTTTCTTGACAAGTTGTTAAATAGTTTTGTTGTTTTTTTGTAATGTTTATACTGTTTTTGAACAGTAAATTGTTGTTTTATACCCACAGAAATGTTTATACAACCCATAACACCAAAGTAAAGCATTTACTGTATGTACCACAATCATTTATAGCATCCATATCAAGTGTAAAAGTATACTGTTTCATTTGCTAATTGACCACATTTAGAAAGGCCACATGCTAGGCTTGTAAATAAATCAACTGAAACAGTATACTTTTACCCTTGATATGAATGCTATAAATGAGTGTAGCACATAGAGAAAGTGCTTTACTTCAGTGTTACTCGTTGTAGTAAGGTTCACATTCATGAACATTTGTTTATTTTTTGCACATACGGTAGCATTTACTCTTTGGAAGGAAGGAATGTTTCTTGTAAGAGTGAAAATATCGGCAAATATCTTATTTATGTACAATTGTATTTTGACTATAGTACAAGGAATGGTTGACCTTGTTAGACTACCAATTGAACAATACCAGAAAGATGGACGTATTGTGAGGGGATTACAAAGAGGGGCACATTCCTTTACTACCTCCACTGCAATGTCTGCATTAGAATTGACCAACAGACTAGTACAATGTGTACAGGTATTGTATTCTCTCATTTCTTACTATCATTACTATCATTACACTTAATGTAGAATGTGTCTAGGAAATAAACTGTTTAAATATTTTCTGTTACTATATTAAAAAAACTCAAATACTTTCTCAGTTCAAATCAAGAGCAAAATGAGGGGTCACCCTACAAATCTGTGATATAGAGATCAAAGTGATATCAAAATGAAACCATTTCAGAATCCAATATGGCCACCAAATAATGTGTTAACTCTATGGGAAAATTAAAGATTGTCAATTTCCTTGAAATGGAAATGTAAACCCTCAAATTTCTTTTATCATTTGAAAAAGGACAACAACAAACAACCTTTCATACTCATAGGGCAAAAGACCTACCCGGTACATATCAACAGGGTGATTGTCTCAGCCCATGATAATGCTAAGTCCACCTTAGGTATATGATATAGTACCTACATATCAACTGTTTCAGTCCATTACAAATTTTCATTCATACATTTTGTATTCAGGCAGTAGCTGAGACAACCTATGACATGGTGTCACCAGGCCCCAGTGTATCCAGGTACAGTCAAGGCAGTGGTGTACAGTTTGTACAACACAGACTTGCACAGCAGCCAGCTGATCTCAGGGAAGGAATGGCCACAGCTTATAAAGTTGTCACAGAAGTAAGTGATGTGTAGATATACACTCTATGCATATCAAGGTCGTGTTGTGCTCTGATTGTATCAATATGTACTCTAAAACATGAAAGAATTTATCCGTTTTGTAGTGGCTTATTATTTGATAAAATACCTGAAGGACAGTCACGCTGAACCCAAGCTTCTGAGTGATAATGACTTTGAATTGGATAAATTTAGAACAGTATATTCTTGTTAATCAGCCCCTCGTAGTCTCATTATTAGAAATTATCCTGAAATATAAAAGTGGGGAAATGGACTCAAGTTTGTGATTTCTATAACAGGGTCTTGGTGATACTGCTGGAACCATAATGAGAGTAGCCAGAGAAGAGCATGAACACAAAGGAATGTCTGGTGCTGTAGGTGGTGTTCTTCGTCAAATACCTCCCACTGTAGTCAAACCACTAATAATAGCCACTGAAGCCACATCTAGTGTACTCGGTGGTGTTCGCAATCAACTCAAACCTGATGCTAGGAAAGAAGCTACTGAAAAATGGCGCTGCTTGGAGGATTAGTTATAAGCACATAATCTTATTTCTATTCACTTTAGAGATGAATGTATTATTTGTTATTGTATACTTTATAAGTCTTTGTTTCTATTGTCAGAATTATTTACGATTTTGTTTTTTTTCACCGAGGCTGCTGTTCGCACTAATGGCTCGATGCTAGAAAAAACAAACACAGACTACAAATAGTTTGTATGTTTCTTTTGAAACTCAGTTAATATTTACATGGGCATGTTCATATTGTTAGAATCATTGTGAATGTAAATTGCAGTGTAGTTTTTTTATAACAGTAGTCATGTTCAGAGTAATTCCCATACTTAATGTGAGCATATCCAATGAGAAAGAGAAAGTATATGTATTTGAATGAGAGTTGATGGTATTGTGTCTGTGTGTATGAAAGCATGGGAACAACCTTCAGTAACTTGTGTATAGGTGGTTAGTGTGGGTTTTTTTATGATCACTGTAGTGTGGTGGTATCTACCTGTAAAACCTGTGTAAGTCTGAGAAACTTGAAATGTGTTGAATGTAGTCCTATCACAGATGTTGTGAGCTGTGCATGCATGTAAGCTGTATGACTGTGCTGAAAATTTGAAAATAACCTGTAACACCTAAGAAAAGTGATGTCACATTGTGCAGCAGTCATTTCTAGTGTTCCTATCAAGTGTCAATATAAAACATCGGTTCAATAGCTTTAATATACATGTTAGCTAGAGAATGTACCCAGTAGCCATTCTAATGTTAATTTGTAAACAATATTGCCAACAAACAAACGACTGGTTACTGTGTGTGTTAAAGTGAATGATAGCGTAACAACTCTCAATGAGATCTAAAAGCTGTTTTATAAGACAAGTAGTCATTGGCTATTTTACTTGTATTGCACTGGTCGGCATTATTTACAGTTATCACCTCAACCATATGTAGGGCTCCATTGTGACAGTATACCATACACTTGATATAAACACTATGATGACACACAATGACATCACTATACTTGGATGATGTAGGCCCTACAGTATTACACATAATATATTTAAACTGTTGAATTTGGCCAGTAAATTGCCAAAGCCTTGAGCTAGGAATCATAATATTTTACTTACCTTTCTTTTTACAGCTTGTTGACATAATTACTGTAAACTTTAGAGTTGTACATTATATATGTTTGCCTTCAAACTGTTTCTCCTCTTTTAAAGCCATGTTGCCTTATGAAAGGTGTCAACTGAACATTTGCTGAAAAGATGAATGTTGACCGTGAAAAGATTGCCAATTGAAAGTGAACAAAAAAATCACAAACTCAAACAAGATAACATGTGATGTGGCATCAAAGTGATATATATCACACAAAGGAAAGAATTGTGAAAAAGAAATCAAGGATTTAGAAAAGTTGAAGAATGTCAAGAATTTAGTGTTATTTGACAGCATATCATCTGTGTACATGATTGTGATTGTGTTGTATTCAATACTTGGTGCTATAGAATCCATATACTGCTAATATCCATTATAGATGTATAAACTATAGACCAACCTGTAATTCCCAGGGAATGGCTATAGAATCTATACGGCTACTATCCATTATTGCTATATAAACTATAGACCGACCTGTAATTCCCTGGGACTAGGTATAGAATCCGTATACGGCTACTATCCATTATAGCTATATAAACTATAGACCAACCTGTAATTCCCAGGGAGTGGGTATGTTAGGGCAGGGGAGGTTTATCTTCAGATACAACCCAGCAACGTACGTCATGTAAACTTAGATCAAGTAGTTGGTCTGAGATCTAAACTGCCTACCACTTGAAGTGACCAAAACTTGTTTAATCCAGGCATAAGCTTCCATCCTATATACTAATTACTGAGTATAAATATGTAGTACGTCACAAAATAATATGGAAGTGTGGAAATTAGACACAGGTAGACTTTCTCAATGAAAGGCACAAAATATAAAGGTTTGTATTAGGAGTGCTGAAAAGACTGACAAGCTATGAGGTGTATGAATGTACATCGTATATTCAAATTACAGCAAGTGAACCCTCGCTGAGTTGCAGGTCTGTGAGTCCATCCACACAACTGTGACTTTATCAAGGGTTTCTAAATTAGCGAGGTACTAATTATATACTCAGAATCACACAATGAAGATGTAACAGATAAAAAAAAACATGTATTCATAGCAAATGCTTGTACATTTTTTGAACAATATAAAAAAAGTGGGAACCAAAGTGATACCCGTGACTTAGCTCAAACTATGAGTTTGTGAGGCACGACTTAGTAAGGGTCCACTGTATTACAGTTTTGTTTACTGTTGTCATAGAAACAAATGTCGTCTTCCCTTTCATTAAAGGTGTGCGTGAGGTATATACATTGAATGAATGAAACCAACCTTCACACTAGCATTTTAGCTGCTAATATTTTATTGACTAATTGCTTGCATTTTAGCCGTGCAATTGTATATTAATTGAGATTGTATAAAAGTATTTCAAGTTATAACATTACTTCTAGTATGTATAAGAATACTATGGAGCATGAATCACATAATTTTGTGAGCCAATAAATAAGTGGTCACTATGACTAATATTTGTCTTTTATTAATTATCTTTGGAGTAAGTGGTGTGTGTGTGTGTGTGTGTGTGTGTGTGTGTGTGTGTGTGTGCACGTGCGTGTGTGTATGTGTGTGCGTGTGTGTGTGTGTGTGTGGTAGGGCAGGTTAAGATTCAAATATAGAAACTTCTTACAAGATTAGGACTATGTCTTGTGGATTCCACATCACACTTCACTAGCTCTACAAATATGTGCTCCAAGAACCCAACATGTCAGAGTGTGTGAATTGCATATGACAGCTACACCTCACTGTGCTTGTTATCAATCAATTGGTCATCACCATCAAAAGATGATCAGAGTAGCTCCAAGTTGTTAATATTGCAAGGATTTTGGAAACCTCACTATGTAAATACATCCTGACCTGTGTTCATCTGGCATCATCATCATAACACTTTCACTTTGTACTTTAGGTTATCTGGTTATCTTTGTACTTTATGTTATGTGGAGTCATAATGGGCAATTGGTAAGAGTGGCCGGCTTGGAATCTGCAGGCTGCAGGTTCAAGCCCCATTGCTGCCATTTCTTTCTGAGTGGCTAAAGTCCTTGAGCAAGATTTGAATCTCGACTGTGCCTCATTCCACCCAGGTGTATAATTGGGGACCTAGTAGGATAGAGGTTGCAATGTGAATGCTTTAATCCTATGCACTTAAGGCTACAATGGGTTGTATGCTCCCCAGGGAGTTGAGGAAGTGTAAAGGACCATTGTGCCAATATAGATCCGAGCCAGGGGTAATAATTGTAAAGCTTTAAACACAGAGTGGGAAAGCGCTATATGACATTATTATTATTATTATTATTATCTACAATTAAGTGACACCTTTAAATACCCGGTTGCTCTCAATTCTAGTAACTAACTAAAATTCAGTGAGAGTAGCTTGGTCTGGATCAAGACGTGGATAATATTTTGTCAAAAAAGCTTTTGAAGAGTTACATTTCGGCCTATTACCGTACGTTGACTGCTCGTGTGCATATTTTACATAATACGCCATAGAGGGCGCTCTACTAATTCTACTGTGTCAGTAGTAGTACTAGTACAAGTACTTGTAGAACCATAGATCTTGGAGGGGACCTTCTTCGAAGATCTATGGTAGAACTAACTGTAAGTATAATCCGCGTCATGACTCCACAAACCAGTAGAACTACGGTGCAGAGTTACAAATAGACCCAAAAGTACTGTTTTAATTCTCTTTTACAGGTAACAACAAAAATATTATTCAAAGGTTATTATATTGACCGCCGGTGACAGCTGAGTTGAAATGATCGTTTTATCATTAGTGGATATAGTAAAAGCCCCGTCACAAACTTGAACTTGAAGCATGGCAAAAGTCGATTGGAATGTATTCATTTTAAACTTAAAGTCGATCTAGACGTGATGTGCAGTTCATCATATAAAGTTACACAGCTCTCAAGTTTACATTGTAATACGAGCTCTAATAATTATATGACAATTGATACACTGATGTCGCAAATTATTTTGTATCGTTTATTTATCATATTTCCCAAAATACAGGCTTTTATTTCGTATTCACAATACTTGTTACAACATTGTTTTATTGTTGTTAAGCCGTTTTTTTGTTAAGTCTGTGGTGTTTATTGGATTGTACATAGATATTTAGCTATATATATATATATATATATATATATATATATATATATATATATATATATATATATATATATATATATATATATATATATAAAAGAAATGCATATGGAACTATAAATCAGTCCGTATAAATAGCTGTTAAATCCGGCGTTTCGAATAAATATTCTTTTTCAAAGGAAAAATCGGCGAGACACAGAAATGTTAGGTCAAAACCCGAACATTATATATATATATATATATATATATATATATATATATATATATATATATATATATATATATATATATATATATATATATAAACTTTATTTTATTAGTTTAGATAAAACCACCCCTCTTTATATTTTTGTAATCCGAAATATATGTCAAACACATTTCTAGATCTCATTTTTATAACTATTATCACCTATCCAAAAGGCAAATGCTAACATGTCGAGTTAGGTTGCATTTTTTGCTAATTGCAACGATTTGTTTTCAGTTTGATTCATAACTTGAGTACCTGGACAGATTTTACTTAGTAGTATGCCGACTGGTTTGCAAACACCTATTCGGCCCATTTATTGCTAAGATTTTTTTTTTTAAGTTTCGGTGAAAAGATAAACCATAGACAGTGGAGCTACGATGTCTATGCGTAAACACGGTAGCCCCAGAAATGAAGGTTGTTTTGTCGTTGGGGGCGCTATATAGATCATGCCACATGAACATCATGCACGAATATGACAATTTTTACCTTTCAGTCGAGGATTTAGGAAAATACATATGCATGGAATTGGTACAAGTTTTTATCGATCGAGCCAATGAAGGGATTTTCGTTAAAAAGTGGCCTATTTCGGGAGCATATATCCGAATTCACTCGAGTCACCTGTCTATGGGAGCCTCCCCCCCCCCTCCCCAACCATCATATTGAATGACCACTTTCTCAGTTTATGTCCAGTTCTACAGTCTACATTTCATCTTTTATACGAGAAAAGGTGGCGGCAATTCCATTATAAACATTGTTATAATACTATTTATTGAATATTTCAATCCTCAATAACTTAACATTACATAGTTCAGTCTTCCTTGATATAATTGTCAGTGACGATGTATTGGGAAGAATCTTGCCAAAGCTCTTCAACGTTAAATTTGGTAACAAATATTGAAATATAGTGTAGAAATTAAAGGGGCCAAATTCGATCGAATTATCTTGAATTAACATGAAATACATGTCTTCAAGTTGTATTGGGTGGTCCTAAACAATTTCGAAATACACATATTAATGTAATATTTTATTTGCGGGTTTTACTTTTAGCGAGTACAGGTTTTGAACGTACATTGTATATCTCACGTTACATGTAACATAATCTTAGTTCTTTCTCATCGAACTGGCGAATTCGATGAGAGAGCATCATTACACAGGGCCGTAGCCTGACCAAATTGCCAAGGGGGGCAGAACTTTGTCTTGGTGCAATCTTGCATTTAAAATTTAGGAAAGTGCTAATTTACATAAATTTGCATGTAATTTACATAATATGTTTTAGCATACGCAATTAAATATCATATGTAAGGTCAGAAAAAAATTTAAAAAATGCTGGTCAACGGGTAACCTAACCCATCACATTGGATAAGTAGGTCGATTTCATTTTTTCACATTGCTTGACAAGGATAAAACAAACCATATATAATGATAGCAAAATATTTCAGGTCGAGTATATATAGAACTTATTCAGTCATCTTGATACTATCTCATGCAATTTGTCTGCATAGCTACAGTTAGGAAATGTACACAATTTACGGTTAAACAATTGGTGTAGTTCCTCTAACCCTCTCTTCTCAAAAAAAGTTAAGCCCCGCCAATTGAAACTCAAGCATTATTTTAGCCACCCCTTCTGTCACCTACACTACAGTGGAGATATAAAATCATATGGTACAATGATGCATTGGAAGGAGACAACTCCAAAGGTGAAAATAAGACAGTGTAGGAGGCCATTTAGAAGCATAAAATATCAAACCATAGACATAATAAAATAACAGAATTGAAACAATTATGCTATGCATTACATATTATTTGGAAGTGTATTTTGTTGTGGCAAAGCTGAAAGATATGCGGATGTGCACATGGTAAATGACTTCTCCTGAAGTTTAATTATTTGAAAGTTGTTCACTCCGTGATACTGGGAGTAGAAGCAGTAAATCTAACCTGTTGTGTAACACCGTTCTGTAAATTATAAATTAAATTATACATTCTGTCTCATTACATCATAGTTTGAGATCACAATTTTAGGTTCGAAACAGGATAAGCGTCATTAATCTGATATGGTCTTTGGAAAAACGGTTACAGTTTCATATTGATTATCATGTTAAATGTTAATAGAATTATATTAAATACACGTGGAAGTATGTATGTATGTATGTATGTATGTATGTATGTATGTATGTATGTATGTATGTATGTATGTATGTATGTATGTATGTATGTATGTATGTATGTATGTATGTATGTATGTATGTATGTATGTATGTATGGATCATATCATCACTGGTATTTTACACTTTTTTAAAACATAAATTTTTATATACATATTTTTGATTAGACGCTGTCGTGTATAGCTTTACATCAACCTTTTGCTGTATGAAAACAATAACACTTGCAGTATAGTAAAAAGATAAACATTGATTAAAACGGCTAACACTGCAGTACGTGCACCTGTGTCACCTGATGTTGTCATGGTAACATATGCGTGCAACGTGTGGTGACATGTCCTTAATTACAGTCACGGTCTATTGTGATAAGGTCAATCTATCACGGAAATGACAGAAAAAAATTGATATAGAAAATAAGTATTGTGTAATTTTCCAACCCGTTTTGTCTTTGTGTTTTATCAATGTTGTTATTTAAAACAATTCAGGGACCACTATGGAAATGAAATCTCGCTCTTTGAGGAGTAAGCTTGTAATAATGGCACTTGCAAAACTTTTAAAACAACTAAGCTTAGACCTATGACTTGTTTTTACACATATTTTTTGAAAGAACAATAATAATTAAATATCATTAATATTTATTTCGTTGCAAGGCCACAGGCCCATTTGCAAATCAATACACATCAGATCAGGAATACAAGTTACAGTACGTTTGGTGTATTTAAGTTTGCTATAAGCCTACAGGATTGTTTCAAGACGCTCTCAACTCAAAGATGTTGGTAGAAACTCACTTGTCTCAGTTCTCAAAGAATCGTACTTTGGGCAAATTGACAGAAAATATGGTATTCATCTTCAACGTCTGTTGATTTACAAATTCTGCACACTCTAATTTGTGAGGAAATTCCTTGGTGACGCCTCTTCATGATCAATTACAAGCGGTAGTGTTGAGCAACGAAAACGTGCATAAGTTGTAATGACTCAAGACAACCATTTTTTTCTGGTTCTAGTAGACCTTTGAAAGATCTATACGTGCGTAACTTTGGTTTCTCAGCTAACTTTAGCATACCACACATGTAGAGTTTATGAACAACAGATGCTTTATATATACTAGTAAACAATAACTAGGAAAACAGCCTCGTTTCCGACTTCTTGTGCCAACCACGCGTACCCAATTGCCAAAACCGTGCGAGAACAAAATGTGTTTGATTGCTATTGCCCACGTATGTACATGTCTTCGTCTTTTTTTGTAAAAATAATAATAGTACTCACGCCGTCCAAACTTAGTGAGATAAAAGTTGTGCAGTAAAGTTTGCTAACTGTTGTTTCTCTAATAGGCCTGTAACCATCACTGACCATGATTTTAAGAGAAGTTATGAAAGATATGTTCTGAAATTAGACTTTACTAGGTCCTAAATGTTTGAAAATCCGTGTCGGCCTTATCAAAGAAAATGAAAATGGGCTAGAATATTGGATAAAAACTGGAACAGTCCCTGGCTTGCTAAAGCCCGCTCTAATGTAATTAGCTTTCCACTAATCCGTTATCAAAGGCGCGGAGAGCGTGTATCCGCCCTCCCTGAATGGTTGCTAATGACAACGATAACGACCCGAGTTAGTGCCGATAACTACCGAATTCAATCGAGCAGTGATGGAGTGATGCACACGTACACATATCTTGCTAAAAGTTGAGAAATATTTACTTTTTTGTTTCCAAATTCCGTTATTTGCCAGTTGTAATGTTGTATTTTCTGTCAAAAACAGGGCCCGGTGTGAGAATTTGATAAAAGTTTTATTTTTGGCCCTCAGCGACGAAGACTTCCGAAGGACGAATGACGTCATCGGGAGAAAGGAAGGAACGGTGTGGTGTAAAGTGCGGAGTGGGTAGGCCTTTGTGAACCAGGTCCGTTCGACCGATCTGACTTACTCGGTCAAAGGCAACACATGTACTATCACAACAGGATCTGGATATTAGTTGGGGCTCTCTAAGAGTGTCCAAGACAAGCCATATTCATTATGGCGGCGAATATGTACCGAGTTGGAGGTGAGTTGGTACCTATTGTATATTTGACAAGGGGCAGTCATAGCTCCAAACGCCGGGTGGTCGGTATGCTTGTGAGCATGATCATACAAGTTCACCGATGAATCGACCCTTAAATCGTAACCATATTTATTAAAAACTTCGATATTTAGTGATGAATCGCAGAGTTACGAGGAGATCGCTGTGTATAAACTATTGTGTGGTGATAGTGATGTTCTTCCTGGCATAGATCACTTAGCGACACGCGACATCATAGTTGTGAGAAAATGGTGGACAAGTGACGAGGTACAGAGGGCGTGAAGCGGCACCTTCTAATCGGCAAATTTTTACCGTACCATGTATTTTATTTTTCGGTTTTGACACCTTAGAACAGTGTCTGTCATGTGTTTAACAAAGATTATGGCCCATTTTACTGGCAATAAACGTGTCAACATACCGTATTAGCGTCTGTGCGGACTATGTTTTTTCTCCGCGCGGAGCGGTATGTACTGACCACCGTCTCTGTAGTATATAGTAAACCTGAACAAAAGCTTTACATTTTGTCTCAATATTTCTTTCATAGATTACGTCTATTTCGAGACGTCCTCTTCCCAACCATATCTTATAAGGAGAATCGAAGAATTAAACAAGGTATGTCTGATATTAGATTTCAATTATGTTTGGTCTATATTCATGGTTTTTATTTTTTTAACTATAAATATACAATTGTATATCAAAGTATTCCCTTATTGGGAAAGGCCACACAAATTAAAAAAGATGTTTACTTACTCAACTATTTTCTGATTTTAGACTCCCAATGGCAATGTTGAAGCAAAGGTTGTCTGTTTCTATAGACGAAGGGATATATCCAGTTCACTCATACAACTGGCAGACAAACACCAAAGTGAGTTCTTATGGTTATTTTTGTGTGATCAATTTTTGAAAATTTTGTGCATATTTTAAGCCTCTTATCTTGCTAACCTATGTCTGATGCGAGTCTTGTAGTTTGTTTTCCAGTAACATTTTCTGTGATTGGGTCTTTTGAAGTGTAAATTGTAATTATTTTCAAACTTTTTTGATTGGTCGATGTCGTTGCATATGTAATAAGTTTGAGTCGTCGCCACAAGCTGATTGGTCGATATTTTCTTAGTGAATTTTGGAGCCAAATCGTGTTTTATTGAACACAGATGTTTTTGATATTATGTATTTAGGGTACTCAAGTAATATCTATGTTCAAAATACAACAATTTGTTCACATTTTTTGAGAAATTTGAAATTTTTTGCAAATAATTCTGTGGCCTGTTAATGGGCAGAAAGATATTGAAATGAGAAGGGCTTGTCACCATTTAAGGTGGTTGTGACTCAGTTAAGATCTTTATTTTCTGTTTCAAACATATTTGAGGTGTCATGATAATATGTCTTAGGAACAAATTTCTTTACGTACTCAGCAACGGAACGATTTTTGCACAGCTTATATTTTTGGTGTTGTGCTGTTAAATTTACAGGTCTTTTTTTTTTTGTCTGGTACGGAATCTTTAAAGACCTACTTCAGATTAGGGTTAAAATGTAGATGTTAAAAAACTGTTTGTGGGCTGAGCTGTAAGAAAAAATTGAAATTGAACAAAACATGGATCTCATGTAATCCTTATTAAGATAACCCGAATGTGATGACCAGGGATTGAATCATGGGCCTTTAAAAACCAGTTTTTACCTCTGTACTAAGAGGATTTGTACTATTTTGACAGACGTAGACTAGTAATGTTTTAATAATTGTAAGATTTATGTTTCTATGACTACAGCAGGCTTTGCCAGTACCAAACATCAAGTTTAGCCAATGTTTGTTTTAGCCATGCAGAGTTTCCTGGTGTGACTGTCTTATTGACAGGAACACAAATGAAGTCCCGGTATAACACACCTTCACTAGTACTTTATAGCAGTGTACTAAAGCATCAAGTAGAATTTTTGAAATATTCCATAAAGTAAATTGCAGTCTATGATGATATTTGGTTCTACTGATATGCAACAGTTTCTCAAAGTACATCAAATTGTGGGTTTTTCCAGACTTCCTACTCATTTTTCAATGAAGCCAAATAATCGTTCATTTAGAGTCAATCAGATATAGGATAGTGTTGGCTGTAGATGTACATGTTTGTACATGTACCATTCACACCTATGATAGATTTTGTAATACTATGTAACAGAGTAACCTTTGTAGATGTTGATTGAATATGAAGCATGGCATTGACTTATTTGATAGAAAGTACATGCTGGTTTCATCTTTGTGAGTTTGAACATTTGCCTTCATCATGGTCACCATGATACAGTCTGACTCTGTATATTGCTGAGTGGGTATGTTGCAGAGGGTCTGGGTACATTACTGAATGTCTGGGTATATTGCTGAGTGTCTGGCGTCTGGGTATATTGCTGAGTGTTTGTATATAATGCTGAGTGGGTATATTGTGGGGGGTCTGGGTATAATAGTGAGCGTGTGGGTATATATTACTGGGCCTGGGACATGGCATTTACTATTATGTGATAGGCCCCTTCTATTTCAATTTTCAGTGTCATGTTGACAAAATCTAAAACAGCTAGACTAGTGTTACATTTGTACAGCCCTGCATTCACCAGGCTATTAGTATTTGTATGATGAGGAAGTGAGGACTAGAGAATGCAATGATTGGCAGACTTACATGTAGGGAGAGTCTTGAAACATTTCTGATACATAACAATTGACATTTTCAATGGATAACAATCCCACAAGGGCTTACCTGGTCAAAAATTATTCCTTATTGATGAAATGTGAGACCTCTTATAAAACAAAAGAGTACAAAGTTGAGACTTTAATTGTCATTTGTAAGGCATCCAAACTGTACTAAGTACTGTATGTGATAAATGAACTGAAAACATCACTACCATGTACACATATTTACTTTTTAAAATGTATATTGTTTATTTCAACTGACTGACCAAACCACTTACCCACCATTTTAGAGGTGTTAGGATGAGAAATGTACAAAGAAATATACAGGGGTCACCTTTATGGGCAAAATTAAATGACACTGTATTGCCACATGTGATGTTTTTTCAAGGTTGTTTAGCTTGCCATAAAATGGTGACAACCTGGACAGTTTATCTCCTGATTTTCTTTTCTCCGGTACTGTCATGTTGTGAGATTTTTAATTTGAAAGGATCAAGGTTGCTGCAAAGACTGCATATTTACTTGGCCGATTTCACTAGAATATAGTGGGTGATTGAATCAACAGAATTAGTGTCAAGGTCATGCCTCAAGGCAAAGCGGGAAAACAGTGAATTCTCTTTGAACAGCTAATATTACTTGACCTTTAACCTCAAACAACTTTGAATTTAAATAAATACAATTTGAATAACAATTTGAATATTACATATAACTAGTAATATTATCACTCACTAATGAGTGAAAAAAATATTAGAAATGATCAAACCATGCTAAGTGGGGAACTCACTTCAACTATATTCCAAGCCTTTCTTAATATTAGATGCAGAGTTCTAGACTTGAAGCCAAATATATTGATAAATTTGAACATTTCATTTACATACACTTTACATATTATTTGGATAAATTTGATGGCTGCATACATTAGGGAGGTATACTTGGAAATGTAAAATGTTTAGCATTATTTAAGGTGATGTAATAAGTGTTATGCAAATTAGGAGTTTGGGTGTTGATGAAATAGTTAGATTTCTACAGCTGTGAGATATTTTAATACCTCCTATAAATATAACAGTTGATGTAGAATGTAAATAAAGTGTTGCCTGTCATCCCATCCTAATAATCTTGTCATTGATGGAAGCATTTTGAAATGATGGCTTTGATGAACATTGGGGAACAAAGGCAAGGCTGATTTATCTCAGTTGCGTTTCTAAAATGCTTTTGTATCACATGACCTCTCAAAACTATTGTTATGAAAAGTGTTAAATCTGGCTTAGAGGCATGCAAGGCATGATGGGGTATAACAAATAGATTTGATCCCACCCACTACATTAGTGTGTAAGTGAAATTATGTATGGCTACCATTGATTGGTTGATTCAATGCGCAGTCATGTCATTTTCAAAAGTATGGTGGCAGCATTTGGCTCGTGCTTCATTTTCGTGTTGAAATTGACTTCATCTGTATTTTCAGTTCTAAATTAGCACATGACAGTGACATTTCTGTCATGTCTGGGCCACCATACGATTTGACCCCTAGGTGTGTCATACCCAACCTAAGTTGTTCATTTTAAATTCGACAGATTAGATTTGATGTCTGTTCTGTGTTATATTTAAATATATTTGTGTCAACTTCAATACAGTGAGATTAGGTGCATGAGAAGTTCAACATTTATTCCGAGCCTTAGAACTACAAACAAAGCCAGTACATGTCTAATGAAACAATATCTTTTAGAGCAACTCCACCATGAATTCCTTCAAAACTTTAATGATTTAATTGACTTTCAACAACAATCAACCCACCTAGACTTGATGGAAATGAGTGTTCTGTAATGGAAATGAACTCCTAAATTTACACAAAGCTTTTCGATGGAAATCATTTTATTGAATGTCACATTTTTATTTGTTTTGCAGTTTCCTTGGAAGAAGAACAAGAAGCAGATTTTCAGGATTTGTCAGAAAAGGAGCGTCATCAACTCAAACACAGAGAGTTGTTTTTGTCCCGGCAGTTGGATACTTTACCAGCTACTCATATACGAGGCAAATGTACTGTAACATTACTGAATGAAACAGAAGCACTACAGTCGTATCTTTCCAAAGAGGTGAATACAACATTATTTTGTTTACCCATCTTATGCATACACAGATAAATGTAACTTGTTGCCATTTAAAAAATATTTTATTGGTATTTGCCTAACTCTGTATTACCCGGTAGTTAAAAGACATCTTACACTAATGTACTGTAAATTGTGTTTTATTGTAAATGATAGAGCTAAATTGTCTAAACCCTTTCATTTTATTTCATTTAATCAATGTCTTGAATCACTACCAATGTAGAAGTAGTGTTTCACCCTGAGTGTATTTTTTTGACATGGCTTTTCTTGTTGCCTGGTGCTGGGTTTTTTTTGTTTGTTTTTTTGTTTTTTTTGAGGTAGTGATGCATATTAAGTGTTGCACTTTCATTGAGCAGGGGTTTTGCTAACAGCTGTCAGGTGGTTCATTTTCACTATTTTGATTTAGGCAGCCAGTTGAAACTGACCATGTTACCTTTATTTTACCTTTGTAATCAGATCTAACACTTCAAAATTTCAATGACAGTGTTATGTTTTAAATTATAATTTGACCCACCTTAGTGTCTGAAGGCCAAAGATATGATACCTGTAGCTTACTTCTTTCCATGTTGATAGTTGATCATGTCAAACACTTTGATGCATGCCAGAATTATTGTGTAAAGTAAGGTGAAATAGATACATCATGTCCTGATAATTTTGATGCTTTATGGTGTTCCAGCAGATAAAAGAATGGAAAGGAGAAAAACAGTTTGAGACTTTTTTTACATTTGAGATATGCAGTGTGCCCTCTAATGATAGCCAAATTTTGTTGTTGTGGGTCAGTATGATAAAAACTGGCATTTCTTGTGAGTCACCACATAGTAAGAGATAGGTATGTCACTAGAAATTGTGAGTCCATGGTGCATCAAATTGGCTTAGAGGGCACACTGGTAGTATGGTTTTATTTTGAGGCTGTTTATATGACATTGAATACAAGGTGCATCTGTAACATGTTACATGTATTAACTTGTGTTACCTTGGTGAATAAATATATCATTTGCATATCACAAACACCTTCACTGCTAATTAATCAATATTTGTGTTCAATTAGTACATATGCCATTCTATAATTATGATGGCAAACTGTAAGGATAGATATAGTCATTTTTTGTGTTGTCCCCCAAAATTCCCAGATGAGCCTAAAATTAGAAGTCCTGAACCACAGTGACTTGCTGTTTGGAAAAGCTGGGTACAACACCGTGGGATTTTGTATTGCAAAAGACCTATGCTTTAATTTAGGATGCACATTTTGTTACATCGTGCTTATCTATGTAAAGGTGGTGTGTACCATTTGTATTAATTATTGTTTATAATTGTTATTGTATTCCAGGATGTGTTCTTCTATTCCTTGGTATACGATCCCCAACAGAAGACATTACTTGCTGATAAAGGTGAAATCAGGGTAGGATCTCGTTATCAAGCTGATATACCAATGATGATTGGAGAAGGTAAGAATTATTTCTTATGCTGTAATTGAGTTTTCCAACCACAGCCAACCTGATAAACTGTCTGTCAGGGACATGACTATAAGCAAATACAAGCTAGGAGTGAAAGACATTGATCTTACAGTCAAAAGAGGATAAAATACTTGAAAAACTGTTAACTGTACTGCTGAAACTGTTCTCTGATCGCTTTTGTCGATTAATTTAGAGTACACTGAGTACACAATGAAATTCGCTAGTGGCCATGGAAAGTTTGGTGATTTGATGTACGGATGTACTGTGTGGCTAATACATTTGAAGTGCTTGTGCTAAACCAGCATATTTTGAACTATAGGTGTTTGGGTTCAATCAGAATATGTATGTATGTCTGTATGTATGTATGAAGTGGTCAGCTTGTAGCTTACAGGCTGGTGGTTGGTATATTATCTGGAGGTCAATTACTAGTCAATAATAGTGAATGCATGTTAATTACATGAGTTGATATAAACGGATATCTTCACTCTCGTTCTCACTCAGATGAAGATGATGAGAGAGACTTATCAAGATTGGAAACTATACAATGGGATCCATCATGTGGACTTACTGACAGACAAATTGATCAGTTTATGATTATATCAAGGTATGTGGACTCAGTCCTTTCTCTTCCAGGGGAGTACTTGTTTTTACACCAACAACCACAAAAAAGATTAAAAACACTTACAGACAAATAGATGATTTGTTAAGCATGTGCTATTGTATGATAATGAAGCACAACAAATGATAATGGGATGTAATACGTTAAATGACGTTATATGCACGAGTTGAATTTAAGTAATTTTAGAAACTTTATTAATGGGTGAGTGACTGGTCAGTATTCATGATGTATGAACCAGAAATGATGTTTTGGTATTGTAGGTCTGTTGGAACCTTTGCCAGGGCTTTGGACTGTAGTAGTTCTGTACGTCAACCAAGTCTTCATATGAGTGCAGCAGCCTCATCTAGAGATGTAACTTTGGTAAGTTTTGACATTTTTATCAACAATATGCCACATTCTCTTTGTCTTGACTCAGGTTGTGGTAACTATGATGTCATTTCCTGCAAGGTTTTCCCACAAACCCTTGCTGGAATCCCCAAAATGGCCAAGCACATGTCAAGTGCTGTAGGGCTTCTCTGTAAGATTTCATAGTTGAATAAGTTACCAAGGTGCTATTTTATCACCCAAAGTCACTTTTAGGTTGATAGCAGTACTCAGTACAATTGTTAACATAGAAATAAGCCTGACTGGACTGTTTCTTTTTAACACAAGTCAAAAGTGTGTAGCTGAAGGCAGACTTGCTGATGTCACTATTTTTTGTCTTATGTGATTGGGATCATATTTCTTTTTCTTTGTACAGTTCCATGCTATGGATGTACTGCATAGAAGTGTGTATGACGTATCCAAGGCAATTTCAAGCCTAGTACCACAAGCAGGGCCAGTTTTGTGTCGTGATCAAATGGAAGAGTGGTCTGCCTCAGAAGCCAATTTATTTGAAGAAGCCTTGGAAAAATATGGAAAAGATTTTAATGATATTCGACAAGACTTTGTAAGTAACAAGTCATTTGTATTAGCGTATCAAACAAGTGCATAATTACATTTAACATAGAGCATGCAAAGTAGTGATTCAGATATTGATAGTGATACTGCACTTTGATTAGCATACTTCTGTACTACAGATTTGTACACAAGTATTGTGTTGTTGTGAGGAGAATGAATATTCAAAAGACGTACAGTTGGAAGTTCCACAGTCTTTTTCTTTGTATATCTACTACATAGCCTTGAGGTATTGGAGTACAAAATGGCTTTCCAGCTTCAAACCTGAATTAATAAATTTGAAAATCTACTCAGTGGCAAAAATTCAAAAGAATGAAATTCTAT
Organism: Glandiceps talaboti; assembly: GCF_964340395.1. Classification (NCBI taxonomy): domain Eukaryota; kingdom Metazoa; phylum Hemichordata; class Enteropneusta; family Spengelidae; genus Glandiceps; species Glandiceps talaboti. The sequence goes on from NC_135550.1 coordinate 17,063,444, forward strand.
TTTAATGTTTATGTATTTATTTACAGTTGCCATGGAAGTCTTTGGCTAGCATTATAAGTAATTACTATATGTGGAAAACTAACGACAGAATATGTTCAACAGAAAAGACTAAAAGCTGCAGAAGCTGAGAGTAAACTTAAACAAGTTTACATTCCAAACTAGTAAGTCATCATTTCTTACAATGCTGTTGTTGATCTGGTGACTTGCAATACAAAGTTATGTCAATTCAAATGACATTTAAAAACCACTGATAACTGCATACTTATTGGTACAATGTACTTCTTTGCAGAGAGTCAATAGGTGTAGATGAATGTATATTGCTTGTTATACAGTGGTGTGTTTGTGTGTCTATGTTTAAATATGAGAGAGAGAGAGAGAGAGAGAGAGAGAGAGAGAGAGAGAGAGAGAGAGAGAGAGAGAGAGAGAGAGAGAGAGAGAGAGAGAGAGAGAGAGAGAGAGAGAGAGAGAGAGAGAGAGAGAGAGAGAGAGAGAGAGAGAGAGAGAGAGAGAGAGAGAGAGAGAGAGAGAGAGAGAGAGAGAGAGAGAGAGAGAGAGAGAGAGAGAGAGAGAGAGAGAGAGAGAGAGAGTTGGCGGGAGGGGTTGGCGGGAGGGGTTGTTTATTGCTACATTTACTATGTATATGTGTGTATTGTATGTGTATACTTTCATTTGTCAAATACATAATCGAATGATGAACAAAATGGTTAGTTTGAAATAAATGATCTTCACATGAAAAAAACTGTGCAAGTAAGAATGGCGAATTTGTATATTACAGTAATAAACCAAACCCCAATCAAATTAGTAATAAACCAGGCCTACAACAACCAAGTGCTGGTGGAAGAGCCTGTGAAAGTTGTTATGGTAAGTGGAGTTATGAAATAACTAACTGTCACTCAGAGTTTGGCACATCAAATATCACATTAACAGTTGACAGCATACCAGTGTCAGGACAGTTTAGTACGTAAAGTTTTGAAATGTTTATACCAATGCAGATATTGAAGTGTTTTATAATTGAAGTTTGTTTAAGATTCTTAGAGTTGCAGATAAAAAAAGAAGTTAAGATTTGTAAAGATATACAGGTGTGGCAAGATGGAAATATTGATAGCGAGGATACAGAGAGTAAAAGTTAGAATTCTTTAGATATGATAGCATATACCCATGATTAAAGATAGCATGTTTGAATTGAATTGTCACCTTTGATAGTGGCACACCTTTCCATGAAAATCTGTCAAAATAGCATCATATCTTAAATTAAGATTACTGCCATATCATTTGTTGTGGTATGTTCGTCCAAATCAACAGCAGGATCATCCTATCAGTGGTACTCCTGGGGACCAGCTAACATGCAATGTAGACTTTGTGCTGCCTGTTGGATATATTGGAAGAAATATGGCGGTCTTAAAATGCCAACCAGGCTGGGTAGGTATCTCTTGTATGTCTATATTCCCTGAATTACTAGGGCTGTCTCCAGTCATGTAATGTTATTATTTCAATGCTGGATTAATTACCTGTGTTACCATGGAAATGTGATGTCATTATGTTAATTCTGGAGTGATGTCCTGTGTCACCCTGGAAAGTCTGTGTCATGCATGTTTTTAGTAATTACCAAATCTGATGACTTAGGTTTGTTGTGAAGGTCATTATGTCATCCTGGGTGGATGAAACTTGGTAATGAAACTACTTGTTAAAGTTGTAATTTATATTGTGGATGTAGGTTCTGTATTACTGGTATAAAAATCCCATAAAATACTGCTAAGTAAATGACCTTCAAATACAAATATAGCAGTGACCTTGCAGATTTACATGTACCTAACAGAAAACTCCTGGCTACATCAGAAACGTTTGACTGTATGCTGCAATTCTTTAAAATTAATACATTATGCACTGCGACGTTATATAGAATGAAATCTTTCCATGTTGAAAATAGCAAACACCATAAACTTGCAGATTCAGTATTGTTGAAGGTATAACTTGGGTATGAAAGACAACTTGAAAGGTGATACTGGAATGGTTTTTACGATTATTGTAGAAGTGAAATACTGGTTGAAGTTTATTATTTTCTAAATGATAGTGTATAAATTGTTTGTAGATGGTGAGAGACCAGTGCCAAACCGTGTTATAGATGGTTCAATTCCAGGTAGGTTTTCCAGCCGTAGTAACCTTATATCTAATACTCCATACAGAGGTGCTCCTATTCAAAGGGGAGTGATCTGTGGACATTGAAGTGAACTGTACATGTAGAGAATTAGCTGTAGAAGCCTTTGTACTAGTTTGCATTCAGATGGTGTAATCTTCTTCCAATGTATCAATTGGATACTCATTTTGAGCATGTTCATGAGTAATGTTTGATGGTTTACCATCTTACTCCTGAGATTTTGTGTCTTTTCAATCAAATCATAGATATATCGGATTGAAAACAGCACTACTTCTGTTATACATTTATCGGTTTTGACTAGTTATCACCTGTATACATTTAGATAGACATTATACTGTCAGCGATGTGTCACACAAATATAAGAAACGGCATCCAGTATTATTTGTATTCTGTGTGTGTATGTGTGTGTGGGTGTGGGTGTGTGTGTGCTATGTATGCATGCAGGCAGGCAGGAATGTGTGTATTAATGTATGTACATATGTATGTATGTACAAACGTACGTACATATGTACATTGTCTGTTTTGGATTGAAAAAAGATGTTACAATACTGTTCTACATCTTTATATATACAGAGGGTGATCGTCAAGTCCCAAATCGTAATCAGGAACAACCCCAGTATATATGCAATGTTTGCAACAAGAGTTTTTATCGCCAAGAACGACTGGCAGCTCACATGAGTGCTCATCGGCCATATCGGTGTACAATCAGCAGTTGTGGCAAGGTAGATAATGTTTTGAAAGTGCTCTCTGACAGAGATTAGTTGTATGTGATTTTAGAGTATGTATTGAATATTTCTATGTGAAAACATTTCATATGCATTCCTTGGTTTGTAATAACGCAACATTTATCAGTGTTCTGTTGTGCTGAAATGTGTGTGTGAAAGACAAATTATTCAAACACTCTCCTCAGTTTGATTAGTTGTTACCCATGTACATTCTTTCCTGACTAATGGTGTTTCTTGTGGTGTTATTATACGGGACCTTCACTTTGACCTTCAAAAATCAATCCTTTTTTTGTGGTAATTTTTCTGGCAAAAGCAATCCTTTTTTCATTTGGATGTAGCTGATTTCATGCAAATCACATGCATACATAACATTGGATGCATGAATAATCTTGAAGCTCCTAAACCTTTGACTGAAGGACAGTCACTTTTGTTCTGAAAAAGTATAGTTTGGGGAATATGTCTTCAGAGAAGACTTGGTATTTTTGTGCAACGCGTACTGTAATTGATGTCAAAAACTTTGAAATGTAATTAATTGCAGGAGTTCAAACTGAAAGCACACCTAGCTCGTCACTGCCAGACAGTACATGGACTAACCATCAAAAGCAGTTCTGGTAAGCTAACGGTATTGAAGACCAGACAGGCATTCTTCTTGAGTTCTACAACATTAACTAGAATTTCCCGAAGAGTGTGCAAAGATTTGTTAAATGCTCGTCACCATGCAAGAAATCCATTCTCACCTATCAATATTACAGCCATCAAGCAGGAGTGTAAGTAAATAGAGACATATTGTTTTGGCAGTTTTAAGAGTGTTATACTGTAGTTCAACCATTTTTACAGCAAACTACGTTTCATTCTGACTTTTATCACTGCGTCCTGTGAATGTTGATGCTAGTATTTTTTTCAAAATAACCGCTATAAAATATTTTCAGATAAAAGTTTTGAACAAAAAAAAATATGCCACCTCTGCCTTTTAAAATGCTTATGGAATATTCTAGCTAATGCTTTTCAAAAAGTTTCATTTTAAACTAAGAATGATTGAAATTGAAGAAAAAAAAGTCAATTGAATGAGATGGTCCAAGGTCAGAGAGCATTAAGTGTTGACAGTTCTTAAGACCAAAACATACAGTATTTTAGTACTAGAAGTGGATAACATTGAAATGCCAACTGCCAAGCAAGTATTTCTATGGATGACTCCTTTGGCATTGAATTGAGAATAGATATTCATTGCAAAACTCAAAGGGAAAACACTTCCTAAGTTGTTGTTATGCACAATTGATAAAATCTGTGCTGTAGGGATGACTTGTCTGTCTGTGTCAGTCTGACTGTCCATCTAGCTGTCTGTGTGTCTGTCCATCTGACCGTGTCTGTCTCTCTGTCTGTCTGATTGTCAGGGTCTGACTATATGTATCTTTGCTTGTCATGCTGACTGACTGTCTGTCTGCCTGTATGACTGACTGTGTGTGTGCGTGCGTGCGTGTGCGTGCGTGCGTGCGTGCGTGTGTGTGTGTGTGTGTGTACTTTACCACTCAAGGACATGTAACCAAGGCAGTGCATGTATGTGAGTGTGATCTAATTGATATGCTGAGAATGCTGTTAACACTCTTGATTTGAAAGTTATCAATTTGTTATTAGCACTATTAGAAAATGTTTCCTTCAAGAGATGATTAATAGAATTGGTCACTTGTTTAGGAAATGGTCAAAATGGTCTAGCTTCTAAACTGTATTATGTGTAAGTTGAATACATGAAGGAAATGTGTGGTTGTTCCTACATAAAGCTATTGCAGTTTGAATTGATTTCATCTTGATCAGCAGAGTCTGACCAAAAAACTGCTGCAGTTTACCAAGTGATCTTTGACCAAGTTGTACACACCCACATACAGACATGATAGTTGATCCACACAGCACAGTGTTAAAGTCTAATCTAATAATTGTACTTACAGAGTATTTTTGTACTAGAGATTTGGTGATTGCATGGCTGAACAATTCTACATTTCTTTGTGTGTGATTAGAATAAATATGATGCTTCTTCTTTCTTGAGTTCTGTTAAATCTAAATTGAAATATATTTTATTGAATACACTGATTATTGCCATGGGGTAACTCCTCCATTAATTTGCAGGTCAAGTCCGTTTACCAGATGCTGCCAAGAATCTGGTGTTGACAAAGAAAGAGTGGGCTACCTCTGATACTGTTGTTGGTAAACTAGGTATAGACACCAATGTGGAGAAACCAGCATGTCTGGAACCCAACAAAAATAAGTCAGAGCCACCACGGTTGTCTTTCCCACCACCACTGTGTTCACCATTTGTAAACAAACCAGATACAGAGAAAGGTAGGTCCAGTCTGTCACCTCTCAAGTTATTCTCTTACTAGATTTTCCACTGCTAGTTATTAAAGGATAAACAAATAAGTTGATAGTGGTGCTGAAAAGAAAATTCTGAAGTGACAAAATATGCAGCTACTGTGAAGATGTGAAGGTAATGATCCATTGAATTTAACTTTTAAAAAAAAACTGGGTAGTGGTCAAAATGCAAAACAAAAATATTCATTGTTAGTCCCCCAAAGGAGGTAATAATACAGTAGGTTCCATCTGTCCATCCATGATGCATCATTTCTCCGACATGCAATATCCAATTTCATTCAAACTTGGCACAAGGGTGACATCATATGGGGGTATATGCATGTCATTTTGGAAGTGTGTTTTCTAAGAACTCTGAAGACTTATTAAACAATCAGAGAGTAGAAGCAACTGCTACCAGTCTTTAGAGAACAGTGTGAGTACTCATCATAGTTGACATAAAGCTCATCAGTATGTATACTCTTACTTTATGAGCTAAGTAAAATAATTCCCCTTGACTAAAACAAAGATACATCCCCGTAAAATATGATCGTTACTTCATTCTTTCATTATATTTTATGATATAGAAAAGGAAGAAAGTGGGACACCAGGGATCAGTACCATTTCACCCACTATTCTAAAGAAACGTGGATATGAACAACATAACGGACTAGAGGGTAAGTAGAAATGACTGATGTGATCTCTGAAAGTACATAGCAAGGAAACAGATTCTCAATGCAAAAATAGAACAAGGATATTAGTGTGCCTTTGATGATTATTGTTATTCTCTGGAACTAGACGTTGAAATAAATTTGAAATGAATAAATGAATGAATACTGTTGCATATAATTGGGTCTGTCCTAAACACCCAGTATTTCAATGGAAAGTCCGTCTTTAGTTATATCAGCAGTGAGTGAGTACAGAAATGGTTTGACTCTTTGACTAGTTTTGCACCTCGGGTGGCATTTTTTCAAGAAGTCTTTTGGTATGTTCAACTGATATGAAAACATAATCTAACTGAAGTACAAAATACCCTGAGTTCTTGGTACAAGTGTGCCATGCATTTCATTAATTACCACTCACTTAATGTTCCCAGATTCAGGTAGTGGTCGTGGTGATAGTCAGAGACCTGCTGGAATGGTACCCATCAAGCAGCCTAATAGTGGGGTAAGGCACATTTCATTTGTTAAATAAAAGATTTGCAAGGTTAATGTTTTCCATGTATGTTAGGATAGTTTGTCAACCATGGCATAAAGATGCCATTTATTCAAAGGTAATACTAGTACAAATGTCACAAATGTAAAAAAAAAAAAAAAAAAAAAAAAAAAAAACCCGGCCATTGCCATGGCAGAGAGACAGATCTATTAAATAAAAGGCAACAATGAAAAAATAGTAATGATGACAAACGTTATTCCTCTTCAAAATCTGCTCTCATAGAAATTTCATCGAAAACTGCTCTTATAGTCAATGTTGGAAAGAAAAAAATAATATGAACTGTGGTTTGCATCAGTGTCAGTTTTATGTTGAGATGAGATGTTATGATTGGCTCTTAGTTTTGGACGAAAGGTAGATTATACCAAATTTATGATAATGAATGTAAACTGTGTGTATAATTCTTCCAGGGAATGGATATCAATGGAGGTAGACAATATTCCCGTCAATCAGACAGCCATCCTGTCAAGAGAAGAAAGAGAAACAATTCAATGTATGCACCAGAAGATGTGTGTTTTCATGCAACTGATGCAACACGGTGAGAATTAAATTTACATCAAGTCATGAGATAGTCAGGGAAATGTGTGTGTGTGTGTGTGTGTGTGTGTGTGTGTGTATGTATGTTTTCATGCAATTGATGCAACATGGTGAGGCTTAAATTTGTGTATAGATGGATGGATGGATGTGTGTGTGTGTGTGTTTGTGTGTGTGTAGAGATGGATGGATGTGTGTGTGTGTTTGTGTGTGTGTATATGTGTGTGTGTATAGATGGATGGGTGTGTCTGTTTTTATGCAACTGATGCAACATGGTGAGAATCAAATTTGTATGAAGCCATGGGGAATGTCAGGGCACAGAGACTAGTGTGTTCATACAAATGATGTAATAAGGTTACAAATTTACTGATGCAACACGGTTACAATTAAATTGATCAAGCCATGTGAGATAGTCCAGGATACTATTGTCAGTGTCTAAGTGTGTTGTTTGTATCTGTTCATGGAACTGATAAAACAAAATCCCCTTCTGGCGTAAACCCCCCCCCCCATTGATGTAGAATACCTCATGTAATATATCAAACTGTCTACTAATGCAGTTGGAAATATGAAATGATATCTTGTCTTTGTTTTTGATGATACTTACATATCTTGTAATTGTTGCCATTAACTACAGGAGATTACGTAAACAGTTGACGATATCTCAACATAGACAAGTGGCTCGTTGTCCCTGGAAGGAGGTCAAAGTAAGGTTGACAATGCCAACAACAACAACAACAACAACAGCAGCAGCAGCAGCAGCAGCAGCACCAACTCTTCCACAGATCCCGCAAGAACCCATTGTTATCGATGACTAGATATCATGAGCTGACTTTCAGTTGTTTGGATTGAACCCCAACCCTCCCTAAAACCACTTACCAAAGAACCAAGTCACTTTCCGCCTCCAGCAATGAGTTTAGACTTGACTGATGATACTAGGAAGAGATCTCTGTATCAGTGTGCAACTGTTACTTTGTCACAGACAAGTTAATTGCCAGTGTGCCATTGAAACCAATTTGATGCACCATTGATACACATAAATGTATGACACACCAAAATTTTGTGTTCCTCTATCCCTTACTACATGGTGACTAACAAGGAAACCTGGCTTTTATCATTTTTACCCACAAGCAAAAATGTTTTCTCTTATGAGAGGACTCGCTGGTAATTGCATTCAAACCTGGCACAAGGATGTAATATCGTAAATGGATATATGTGCGTCTTGGTAACAAAGATTTGTGATATGGACTCCTCCAAATCAATTGTGACATAGGTTTTTTTTTTTTTTTTAAACAGTCATGTATTAAAATAGGATAGCAACTTTTCTTTTATTGTTTGATATCAAAGACTTGTCTCAAAGGAACAATATGAAGATGGCTTCAACTGTGTAAACAAAAGATTACAGACAAATGGCCGTGACCGTTATGAAGATGGCTCGGCAGTCAGTCCTTTATAACCATTCACATGAGAGGGTGTCAAGTGTGATACCAAATACAGGATAATGGTACTCTATATCACTGTGGCTGTAGTTTCAGAGCTTTAGAAATACATACGAAAACATTACCACTGTCCAATGTTTACTACAATTGTAATTGATATGACGTACAGGTTTTGAATAATAAAATCTATAAAGGACAATTGATTTCTGAATCCAAAACAAGGCAGACATGAAGTGCAGCATTGGTACCATGTACGACCTTAGATTGTGTATCTGAATGTCGCTGTTGTGTGAATCAGGCTTTTCATTTGTTTCAATAGGTTACCATGGCAACTAATAGAAATGTAGAGCATTGTTCAATGAAGTGTAGCAATTTTGAACACAGGGTGGCATGGTGTTTTGATTCCAACCATAATGTTCAGATACATGATCTAGGGTAGCTGAAGGTGTGACTCATAGTATTTGTCTAACCTATTGATAATTGCATTGCAGTTTATTTGTGTATTTGTCATACCTCTTGTGACCCAAACAATCCAATGTAATACTTGTCAACAGACAGTGCCAACCACAGATCTTTTATCAAATTGGGGGAAGTGAAACCATGGGGGAAGAAGATGTATCTGAAACTAGTCATGGGTAACTTATTCATTTATTTTCATGAAATTTTGTAACAACATTAAGAGAAAAATCTTAGAGTATAGGTGGATTATTATGTGGTATCATTTCCCTGTCAGAACTTTGAATAATAGAGGGGTATAAATACAGTAACATTATACAAATCGCGTGTGTCTTGTCATGATTTGTGATTGGTTTGAGTTGCGGAAAGAGCTTTGTTCTTTGTGTGTAGTATGTTTGATGTTATTGAATTGTATTTTGCAAGTTCTTGAAGTGTGGCCAAACAAACCGTTGTGTTATTAAACTGTCATAATATCCATGGAAAAAAGAAAGACAAGCAAAACATGTCACATATTTCTGATAGATACGATTGGTGTAACTTGCATAATAATATATGACTGATTTGCATAATTTTTAATGTTTACTTGTTAGGTGATGAATCGTCAAGGTTTTTGCTTAGAATTTCTGGAGACATCATATTTCTCCCTAAATATGTTAATGATTCTCAAAATATGAACAAATTGTGTTTACTAACATTTGATACTTTTCGCATTCCCATAAATATTGACGAGGGTTAATACTTCATCTCTCGGGAGATTTTGGGCTTCCAGAGTAACAACACAACGGCACATGTTTTGAACCCTGGCCTTGACTACATTTACATACCAATGCCAGAAACCCAAACAATAACACAATGACATAATCACTACATGATTGATCACTTTGTTGTTGTTCTTGCCATAAACATAGTAGTGTTTGAAACCTGGAAGCAAGATGGTTGAGTTTGTACTGACGACTTTAGAAATATTAACCGTGAATTTTGATGTTTGATTAATTTTCCTAAAGACACTGAAAATTGCATAATTAAACAATAATGTGATTTCACACATTGTTTATGCATTAGACAGGCATTCAACGAATATTGAATGACGTTTATTTGCATCTTTATTATTTTATTTCTGTTTACTTTTAGTGTCACGTTATGTCAAGAGAAGTCGCTGCCTCCATTTCTTCACACTATGATAATGAAAAACATTCAAAAATCTTCCTTTTCTGTCCCCAAAGAAGGCATTTATGTTACATATGGTGATTAGCCAGAGTACAAAGTACATATAATTGGCCGTCAAACATGCGAGTTTGGTTCACATCAGCATACTAAGTATGGTCCATATGCTCCTGGATGCTAGTGGAATTTCAAAGGACTCTTGGAAAAATGTGATCAACTCCTGGAAAATTGATTTACTCAATGATTGACTGTGTTGATTAGGTTTTCAAAGGTGTTCTGAATACTGGAAAACTGATGAAGGAAAGTCCTGGAATCTTATTTGACTTTCAGTGTATGAATCTTGAAGGCTTGTGATAGGTTTATCATTTCCAAAGGCATGCGCATTATGGAGAAGATGAAGTGAAGGAAGTAACTGTCTTCATCATGGTAGTGATTTCAAGAATACTATCAATTGAACTGTTTTTACATAAGTCAATAGAATGTTAAGATGTTTTCTGTCTGTCTGTCTGTCTGTCTGTCTGTCTGTCTGTCTGTCTGTCTGTATGCATGCATGCATGTATATATGTATGTATGTATGTATGTATGTATGTATGTATGTATGTATGTATGTATGTATGTATGTGTGTATGTGTGTATATGTGTGTATGTATGTATGTATGTATGTATGTATGTATGTATGTATGTATGTATGTATGTATGTAGTTGATGATGAAAAGTATGTCTGCAATTCTTGAATATATGATAAATGTAAAGCTGTACTAGCTGCAACTGCAACTTTATTTTGTTTGATATAGTGAATGTACTCAAGATAGTACTGAATGACCAGTGGGTACATGTACATGTTTAGCTGTGTACATGATACATGATATGGTAAAATAGTATAATCCAATCAAATTAATTTTTGTCTGCACCCTAAAAATCAGCGGCCCAACACAATCATGATTTCAACCTTTTACTGTACTACTTATGGATAAAATGGACATCTAATTAACATGTATACCGTCTGGTTATTGCTATTCAACAATTTATGTGAGTAAAGTGTCAGTTGTCTGATAAAAAATTAACACGTGTTGCAGCTTATACATGTGTAATTAGTTCTTGAATATATAATGAGCCCAACACTATAACTACATCTTAATCTGAATATATATTGTGCAGAAGTTGATGGTCTACTCCGCTGTCCACAAGCTGTTGACATTTAATGGTTACAGTGTTGCCATGGTTTTGCAGCAAGACTAGATACATTTGAAAAAAGGCCACTTTATTTTATGCTCTATACTATAATCTATGGAAGACATCTGCAGCAGATGGACGGTAATGGTGGTCTGCAAGCAGCATTTCATCAACCAAGCTTCTGATGTCACCAGCAACATTAACTGAATGATCCAGTTGTCGGATATCATTGGGGTTGCTGTACAACACTTGGCCAATGAGATTACCATTATAGTGAAGGGCACAGAGATAATTCTTTCCGATGTTAATTATCTTTTTCTCCAGCATGGCTAAAAAGATAACACCCAAGGAGAAGACATCAACTTTCTTCGTGTATGCTTTTTGCCTGGTTGGAACATTTCGGGGGCCATGAACAGTGCAGTACCGGCAGTAGTTTGGAAGTAATATTCTACACCAAGGCTGTCTCCAGATGACATTACAGCAGATAAATCATAAGGTAGCTCAGCAAATCTAGCCAGACCAAAATCTGTGACCTTTATGATTGGCACACCACCTTGGTACTTCACCAACACGTTCTCCAACTTTAGATCCCGGTGGATAACATCTTGTCCATGCAGAAACTGGATAGCGTCAGCTAACTGGACCATAAACTGTAGGTCCCGATTGTCATCAGCATTTTCAGTTGTAAGGAAGCTATTTAGATCAGTCTTGCATAACTCCAAGACAATATTGATGGAATGTTCATCCTCAAAGTATCCTTCAATATCGACAACATGGTTATGTGAGGGTAAATTCATCAACACCTCTACCTCACGCATACTACTCTTACTGTATTTAATATCTATTTTCTTCATGGCATACAGCCGGCCACTCCTATTCTCCTTCACTTTATAGACGGTTCCATAGGCACCTGCTCCCAATGTGTTTATAATCTCATAGTTATTTTCCGCCGAGGTAGTGGATACAGTTTGTGCTCCTCCCATATTTCTTTCCTGGAACACAGAACCAAGTGAAGCTTTTATTAGTGAATCGACTGTGGTAGAACACAGACAAGTAAGAAGTCTTCTTACTTGTCTGTGGGTAGAAGGACCTCCATGGTGATATATACAAATATACACGACGGTGCACGAGTCTATATTACTGACTTGACTCTAAACAGGTAGGAGGGACAATTGTCATAATCTAGTCCCGAATTACTCCGTGTGCAAGCAGGACTAGGATGGCATGCACATGTGAACCTCATCGCTTACCCTATATTCATTCGTCGCAACTACGAAATAATTATTTGTCATGAGTATGAATTACACGAACAATGCCAATGTTTTCTGCCATTTTTACATAAATTTCATGAAAGACGACTCCAACATTTTACAAGGTGCCAGAAATTCAAAATTTGTCACGTTTTATATGAAAAAACAATCCGTGACATCAAGTGGCCAAGTTATATACCGATTTCATTTGTCATATTCAAAATCAATTTTTGCCAAAATTGTCAGTTTTGTTTGTCGGAGATGACATTCACTCATTAAAGATTCGCCATATTTTTCAAATATCAGTAAGAAATAGTTAAACTCAAAATCGCTAACTTAAAATCAAAGCCCTTAGATGTACACAACCTGGCCATCCCTTATTATTTTATCTATAATCACAATGTGGACAAATACCAATCGCACACTGGTGTGACTTGTGTAAATGCAGAGTCAAATTTGGTCAATAGGTTTTTTGGTATCACGTGACCCGATTTTACTTGAGCGGCAAGAGCACCACACTGAAAGGAGGCAGTGCTCTTATTGGTCCTGAGTTCAGTTTCCGTATCCACTACTATTTCTCGATTTTATTATTTTTTTCTCGAAAAGGTTTTTAAAAAAAGTTTACGATCGGCAGTGATTAAATCTAGGTTATAGGGTCGGCAGTGAAAAAAACTAGGTGGGGTCGGGAAACCGAAACGAAAGTCATTTTTTTAGGTCTTACAGTACTGCATTTTAAATATGTCCCAACTTCTATGCTTAATTAAAAGTGTCCCTAACATTTACATAACCATTTCAAAGATCCGTCTGATGGTCCGATGAACAGAATTTAAAAGTTTACTACTGTCCGATGAACAGAATCGAATGTCCACCAATGTCGATTTTGATATGGATGTAAAATACGAATTATTAGGTTAAATTCACAGTGCAAAACTACATACCTTGAAGTATCTCAATCACGATAATGTAGACTCAGTCTGGTAGATGAATACTGAATTTATCTCCCTGAAAAGTAACGTTGACTGAAGAGGTGTCTGAAATATTGTTTTCAAGACACAGTTGTCTTTGGTTTGACGTTTAAGGTTTGCCACGTAGCTGTTATAATTTAAGTTACAAAATGTTAAGTACAGCCTCGCTTTCACTCATGGCATTGTCTCCCGCCCACACTCGCGCGCCCATGATTCCTTGAAACAGAAACGAAACTATATTATTTTCGCTAAAGTTATTTTAATAGTAATGCCAAGAACTGTACCACCTCCAACAAATTGAAGATTAATTTTACTAGTATAGTATGTGCACAAGTGAAAATAAATTTGTAGCAACCATGTCTAAAGTAAATAATATTTGAGTAAATAAATAAATAAATAAATAAATAAATAAATAAATAAATAAATAAAGTTGAATCATGTTGCCTCTATACACCTGAAAGTATAAGATTTTGCTATTAACATACTAGTATCTGGTGGTAAGTTTATTCGAGTAGTAATTTCTATAGTATGTCTTGAATAGTGGAATTATTTTCATGTGTCTATGTCTATGTGACTATGCTTGCTCTCGTCTACTATCCGCTTGCAGTGTTGTACTGATATAAGCATAAATCCGTTATTGAACTTTGAATGTATGCGCTGAGGCTGATTGGTCGCAGTGGGGAGCGATATCAATTCAAAGGGTGTCAAACTGACCCCAAGCTCCGATGACTAATATTATAAAGCCAAAGCATGGGCCAATAAAGATAGCATTTTACAATTTTACTCCATTTATTCATAAACACATCTATCTCTTATAAGCCTATGTGTAAAGTCTAAGCTTTACATTGACTTACTATATAATGCTGTAAACATGTAATTTCTATAAAACAAATGGAATGCCATTGTAAGAACATTAATAACTTTTCGTACAATTTCATCCCGAACAAGTTTTTATATTAGGATGACAAATTACCTAGGGTTTAATACTCCTCTTCGTCTTGTCCCCATTGTTTCAACATGGCCTCAATTCTAGTTAACTGGACACTTTGGGGTCTCAATTTCATTTATTACAGGCCTAGGACAGTTTTGACACAATGGAAGTGTCTGCAAACTTGTTAACCATCAATGAAACTCTCCACAATCATGTTAATCATCACAATGAAACTATCAACAATCTTGCTAACCAGCACAATGTTACTGTCAGTCAACTCATAAACATGTGTGCTGCTACATAAGACTTTATTTTCAGTTGTGAACCTGTTCTAAGTGTGCTAGTGTTGCTATGGACATTGTCTTTGTTGCTAGGTATGCTTATTCACTCACTTGACTACCCATCACTTTCGTCTGCCTTTTTAGAAGGTAGTCATTCTGCTGTTGCTATGGGCAGGGTCTTACTTGGAAGGCATATTACCATAGTCTCACGTTTTCCTATATCTGTTCTCAGACCAGATAGTGGTCTGAGATCTGTTATATTTCCCTCAATGTTACTTTTATTTCGTTCACATGCATCGATGGGAATTATTTTCTGCAGCTTGTTTGTGGTAGAAAGTGAAAGTATAGATCACCTTGTTTTCACAATACTCATGACGTCAACTACTTACTAGCCAATTCCAAGAATCATGAGAATTGAATTGACCTTATGCTATATGAGGGCGCTGTATCACAAAACAAGATGGCTGACCACGTAAGCGCAATGCCATTCGCATGTATTTTCCGAGACTGACTGCAAACTAGTGCATGTTTCAAAGCCACCGGATACTATGAATATCGGGAGTTCAAAGCGGGGGAGCAGTAACGCTTCTGAACAAGAGCGGAAAAGGCGGAAACATGAGATACCTAGTGCCAGTGGTAAGCGAATGTCATGGGATAAAGCAGCTAGCTGGCTATAGCTTTCCTTTCGCTGGTCAACCTAAGGCTATTACTATTAGTATTACAGTAAAACGCACGTTTATACATAGTGACACAATGGAAACTGCAGATACTGTATTGTTTGTAATGCACGTATTTGTTTTGATGTTGATATCATGAAACGCATGTTGGGACACAAAGATATTAGAGACGTGTGTACCTCGCTCGACGACTGTGCACGCTTTCTCGACCAGTGCCAGTGCATTTGTTTGTTTGTTTCGATTCGTTTTCAACAGAAAACCTTTCATTTGTCTCTTGCATGTTGATTGCATAGAACCAACACGACTCAGTCGTGTATGGTCTGTGATTTAATACATGTCCTAGCTTACATCAGAATTAAGGGGCCATATGGATGAGAATTGGGTATTTCGGGAATAAAATAACTTTACTGTGTTTTTCTACTCAAACAAACAAAACACAGACCCATTTAGTCTGTATTTGTAACTCAATAAATAGCAACGAAAAAAAAAGAGAAATGTGTAAAAAAGTTTGTTGTATGTACAGGAAGTGATTTGCAAACAAAACAAAGATAAAGTTATTTCATTGATTTTTCAAATCGAAAAGCAGTTATATTAGTAGTTAGTACAAAAGTTGTTTGATGAATTAAATCCGAAATAAAAAAAATGCTATCCCCATTTCTCATTCTCATCTATATGGCTACTTTAATAAACATTTGATATACACTTCAAAACTATCAAATATAAGTAATTTCATTGTAATGTAACTGCAACAAATACACCTAATACAACATTACAGCTTGTAATTATACTCACGTCTGTTTTGTTGACGATACAAAATATTACATGACAGAACCCATGTTGCAAGTAATAACTCTTACATTATACAAAAAAAACCCCATGTAATAATAGATAAAGACAAAGAAGTTCATGCAAGTATTCTTCTATTCTTTAAAGGCCAATGTTTCACTCCCAGGTTCCCACATTAGAGCTATCTTATTGTGGAGCCATAACAGCACCCCATGAAGTGTGAGTGCAAGTGTAGCATACTTAAGGTTATTTACACACTCACTACGCTTGTGCAAGTATTGCCGCAGACAACACTGCAGGCACAAATGCAAAGACCGAACACTTGCCAACATTCATGTGGAATGGGGTTCTGTTATTACATATGTTTTCCCGAAAAAGCAAATTTCCATAAAAATTATCCTGCATGATCACACGCTTTCATGAACAACTAACGATCCCATCCTCATTTGCGTATTATTTGCATGCAGGTTTTTACTGCAGTGCAAATACTATTAGTATGTGCACACACAGGTGCAAGTAATCACCGGTACATATGTAATTATACATTAGGATTGTTCTTTTGTTTTGGACCAACTTTTAGGGCTGCTAGACAACTGTCTTTTGTACCTTAACCTAATCTGAACAGGGCCTTTAACTAGGAATGTACAGAACACTGCAGGCACGAATGCATAAGTAATTTGTATTAGACTTAAAGATTAGACTCTAAGTCTACTTTCTATAATATATATCCAGGAAGTCTAAACCTTATTTCTCTCCCTAACCAAACATTAACTCTGACTCCCAAGCTCGCTTTATACAAATGTATTTTGAACAGTCTGTCCACTGTGCTGCATTTCCAACTCCCTATCTTGCTTGTAATGCATATCTATTGTATACAGTCTGTCTACTGTGCTACAAACATGCAACACAACACATTGTTTTGGCATGTTTTGTTTTGTATAAATTATATAAAGCGTTGCAAAAATGGTGGGATTTTGTTAAATATAGTTGCGAGTGACCAGTTCCATGATGTACATACAACAAATGGGTTACCATGTTGAGTCAAAGTACTCACTAGATGTACACTTGGTATGGCAGAGGATGTAAATTTATTAAAGATGAATTTGATAACAACTCTGTCTTCACTTTCTGAAGTTTTTTTGTTGTACTTTCGATCTTCACTGAACACATACACGTGTACATCTGTCTTTCAGCGCCACAGAGACGATTTGATTATGGATCAACATTCGTAAAACAAGATGCTTCATCTTCAAGTGCTTCCTATGCTAATTTCCAGTCACAAGAACTGACATATGGAGACAGTGATGGTATGTATGCTGACTGATCAATTAATTATTCATACACAACTAGACAAAGTATCGGGAATGGTCAAATATTCCGTACAATGTGGGATAGGACAATTGCAGGATCAAAATTTTGGAATAACATACCAGTAGATATCAGTAATATTCACATATATCAAGTATGTGTGTGTGTGTGAGAGAGATTGTGTGATTGATTGTGTGTGTGTGTGTGTGTGTGTGTGTGTGTGTGTGTGTGTGTGTGTGTGTGTGTGTGTGTGTGTGTGTGCGTGTGTGTGCGCATTAAACTTGATAGTTTGGAACAATTTCAAAGCCCAGATATTTAGATATTATTCCCCAATATAGCGAAGAAAAATATGAGTGACCTAAGGGGACTTGTCACTACGAGTCACTAGACGAGTCGAGTCAAATCCTTAGGTCGTGAGTATTTTCCGGGTGAATTGAGAAAAATATTGGAGAGTAACATGATTATACCAGCGCCAGTAATATCAAAGAAAAATTGGGGAAAGTAATGACAATTTTGAACATTTTGACTCAGTGATGTAGACGTGCGTTGGCATGACATAGACACGCAATGCCGCCATATACAAGGGTATAAATCCTATAATTTTTTGTGTTCAACTTGGCTTGTGCATGGTGTAATTTATTTTGTATAAATTAGAAAAATGTGTTTGCAGGGTTGGACTCATTTTGTTGCTAGTCAATTACATGTACCAGAGTCCTCTAATCCCATTAGAGGAAAGTGTAGAAACTAAAGAAAAAACTGTGATAAAATTATTTCATCATTTTGTTTTTGGACTGGTATTATAATCATTAGTTCAACCATGTATTTATTAATTGATTTTAGAATCAAGTGAAAATGAGGAACTGGAAATAGTGAGTGGAGAAGACTCAGAAGATAGTTCTAACAATGGTGAGTCAACATAAAATGCTTACCGGTACATGTATATGAAGTTTTCTAGGTGTCAAAACTACCCTTGGAAACGTACAAACTAAGATATACAAATCAATTCTATGACTGAGCTAGCATTAGTCTCATTCTGTGCTAGCATTCACCTGGCACTTATATCTAACCAGTACATGTATGTGTTTGCAATTGCCTACACCAGCCATATGTTAACACCAGACTAGCTCAGTGCTAATGTTCAGCTGGCACTTACACCTCACCAGTATATGTGTGCAACTGGGAGGGTTTATGCCTACACCAGCCCTATTTTAACACCAAGCTAGCTTAGTGCCAACACTGGGCTGGCATTAACACCTCACCAATACTATGTGCTAGTATCTGAAATGGTTTATGGTGTAGTGTTGACACCAGACTAGCTCAGTGCTAACACTGGCTTTGAACTTACACCTTACCAGCATGTGTTTGCAACTGAAAGGGTTAATGCTTAGATCAGCCATATGTTAACACCAGGCTACATGGAGCTCAGCACTAACACCAGGCTGTTGTAGTCTTTACCATTTCAATTTTCAATTGCACACAACTATTTCTTTATTGAGTTGTTGACAGTGGTATTGCCCTAGTGTTAATGCACCTGGGGAAACCAAAGAAAAACCTGCTTTTGTTTTAGGATCAAACTCGACACCTTACATTCAGCTGGTACTGGCATGTTTGAACCCAGACTACAATGGTAAGGGGCACACTAGATAACTGCTTGACTACCGATGTCCCAGTGCCTTATACATTTAAGTTTGATTTTCTTCAGAGTATGATGGTAATGACGACCCCACTGTCCCACAAAAAGTACTCACCAGTCCTAGTAAAGGGGCATACAAGAAACACCTTGTGCAGACATACACATCATCCCTGGAGTCAAATGAAGCAGCTTCTAAGCAACAAGGAGATGGAGATAAGAACTATGCAGACTTTGCATACAAAATGATGGTGAGAACAATATATTCCTGGTATTCACTGCAATGGCAATCTATGCTGTTAAATACAAACGGCGCTAAGTTTGAAATACACCACATTCTGGTTATCTGAGTCAGTGATAAAAGATTTCATGGTTTGGCCACTAGGAGTGCTATTCGTAAGGTCAGGATACATGTAATTGAGTATTGACGACAGACATGAAGTTACCACTCATTTCCATGTTAGTCTTGCCATACTGTTGTACTAGTGACTACCAAAATGTGCCTAAACACTACTGTAATGCACTTGAAGTTCTTTCACACACAGTTTATTTACTACTTCTTGTATTGCCATGAATGAATCTTAATCAAATATAGCCATCACGTTCCCAAATCTAGGAAGCCCTCTCATGATACATGTAAGTGTGAAATGACGTGAACCTCAGTAAAACTGAAATATGACATATTCTCTCCTATAGAATGTCAATTCTTAGTGAAAGATATGAAACTGTTTTGATATCGTTTCACTGAACTGTACCCCCCAAAAAAAAATGAGCCTTCAAATCTAAGGATGTAGAAGTAAATAAATTATTACAAAAACGATCCAGATTTTGATTTGAAGTGGATGTTGGAATGGGCAAATAAGAATATTTTCTATATTGATTTGAATAATGGATCTGAATATAGTTTTATTTTTTCCCCTTTGAAAAGGTGACATTATACTAATGACTTCTTCAAAAAGGTGAAAAGTATTAAAAGTTGATTTATTTTATTAAAACAATGATAAGTATTCTAACTTTATCAATGTATTTTCAGCAAAAAATGGGCTACAAGAAAGGTACTGGTCTTGGTAAACACGGAGAAGGTAGAACAGATATTGTAGAGGCATCAAAACAACGTGGAAGAAGAGGTTTGGGGTTAAAGGTCAGGGGTTTTGAAGGTGGAGAAGATGTGAAATGGGAAGATGAGGCACAGGTATGGAGATATCCAAATTTTATCAAAATCATTTTTTATCAAGAAATAGAGGCCTAAATGATATTATAATTAAGCCAAGACTATGATTTTTAGAATCCCATATTGCCGACAGATATGATTACCTGTGTAATATATGTATTAATATATGATTTATTTATTTATTGAAGGTACGCTGTTGCATTCATATGTCATTGAACAATAATATAAGATTACATGTCCAAGATTTGAGTTTAGATTCCCCATATTTACAATAAATACAGACATTGTCATTTCATATTGTACAATTAGAACTGTCCGTCATTGTATGGAAAGTCTAGAAAGGAAATTAATATTATTCTGTTTAAAAACGTCCATTCATATGTGACCCCTGAGCAGTAATATATCACATGGAAAGGTGCAGTTTAATGACAAATTAAAATTGGAGAACATTTTTTTGTGTAATCTTGTTTAGTCATATCATCTCTACTGTAGGCATCATCAATAGAGGAAGTAGACTGGCTGCCATCATGTGATCAACCTGTACCAGAATACAATGACCTTATAGATTGTATGGAACAAGGACATGTGAGTTGTTAACAAGTTGTCATTTAAATCTAGCCTGGGTTCCATGCTATAATCGCCAATAAATTGACAAGTTTTATCTGTATACACAGACAGTTCAATCCCAGTCATGACCGTTTGTTTAGTGTCATTTTGCTGTACAAAACCATACATGTACTATGGTTTTGAGTAATCATTTTGCTAAATTTAACCATACATGTACTATGGTTTACACAGTTGTACAAATGGCTTGCTTGTAGGACGTATGATAGATTTATCAATTCAGTGCATGGTGGCCAGGGTGGCTACATGTAGCATGGCGGTGCTGCCATGCTTTCCCTATACTAGGGAGAACACCGCATTGTGTCTAGTGTAGCATACATGTACTCCCAGGGAAATCAAAAAATGTTGTTTCAGTGGTGATAATTGTAAAGATTGTTCTGATTTGAAGATGTTGATATAATTTAGTCGAGATTGCTATGCTGCTCACATCATTCAAATTGAGATATACCCCGGTAGGACTGGTATGTGTCACCTTTATTATATGTATCAAACATCTAAGAATTTGTCAATGACTTTGTGAACTGATTACAAAATGTAACAACATAAAAACATCTGTGCCATCTTTTACAGAGAAAGCTACGCATTGAGGATGAAACTCACTTTTGTAGTCAAGCAATCATCAATACTTTACTGGCTAGCAAGGTAGAGTGTCAACATTTAAATGTATTTTATCTGTGTTCTTATGAAATTTACTCTGTGTGTGTGTGTGTTGTTTTTGTTTGTGTTTGTGTTTGTTTGTGTGTGTGTGTGTGTGTGTGTGTGTGTGTATGTATATATGTATTTATGTATGTATGTAAGTACATACATATGTATGTGTGCATGCATGCGTGTTTGTATATATTTGTGTGTGTGGGTGTATGTGTGCATATACATGTATATATGTGTGTGTGTCTCTGCATTGACACATTTCAGAAAATAGAATCTGATACAGTTTATTAAAGAGTAATAAATTTTGACAAACAAAATATTCACCAACTTGATCAATGAAATGAATTACTAAATGACAATGAATGTACTTAATCTGTGCTTGTCAATGATTGTGTCTAGTAAACATTACATACTACACGTATATGTCATTGTTAAATTCTGTTTTCTTATCCAGAGTGCATTTGATGAGTTGGATCCTGAAGAAATGCGGCAAGCCAGGACCAGATCCAATCCTTATGAAACTATTCGTGGTGCAATATTCCTGAACCGTGCAGCCATGAAAATGGCCAACATGGACCATGTCTTTGATCGTATGTTCACAGAACCAAAGAAACCTAATGGCGTGAGTATTATGGGTAGATGTAACATTTGATTTCAAATTTGTAATATGTGGAGTTTATACGTGAAATTGTGAAACTATAAAGTGTGAACAGTTGTAAACTTTAGGTAAATTGTGATACAGTTGTCACCTCTCTGTGAGTGAGGTATCACATATTGTTGTAGGCTCAGTGGATTTGAATTTGGACACACGGTGGAATAAAAGAATCAAGACTCCATCCAGTTCCTTGCTGTATGCTGTGAAAAGTTCCGTCCTAGCCTGTGTAACTGACTGTTCAATAACGCTTGATAGGTATAGGATCGTGAGTAGAACAACTCCTACTACCTCTATTATGTGGTAACAAGTCTGTTTCTCTGACTCTCTGTTTTGACTTAGCAACCAGCCATCAGTGGTAATGAGCTACTATACTTTGCTGATGTCTGTGCTGGACCTGGTGGTTTTTCAGAGTATGTACTATGGAAAAAGAACTGGAATGCCAAAGGATTTGGATTTACACTGAAAGGCGCCAATGATTTTAAACTGGAAGACTTCTTTGCCGCCTCAGCTGAAATGTTTGAACCATACTATGGTAAGCAGCAGTCAATTGTAGGCATAACATGAGAGATGGGAGGGAGGGGAAGGGAGGAAGAGAGGTGAGGGAGGGAGAGGGAGGGGGAAGGAAGCATGAAACAGATAGACAGAGAGATAGTTCAATAAATGGATCGATGAGTTTAACTATTATTAGGTGTATACCAGTGATTACCTACACCGGTGCATGCACATACTACATGTAGTAGTCTTTGCTCTGCAGTGTGTACTGAAAATATTTTTGTAATCTGTATGCAAATGTTGCATAAATAAGTATATGACTGTTCCTTGTATACAAAATCACGCCATTACACAGTATGAGTTCTCCGAAAATTTGCTGTTTTGGATAAACATATGTAATATTAGTTGTAGCAGAATCCCATGCCACATGAGTGCCAGTGTGGGTACTCAGGCACATTTGCACCTGTAGTGTTTTCTTCTGCACTTTCACATGCTACTCTCATGAAAGTATGGCTTCAGAGAACACCACTTGTATGAATACCCCAAGTATGCCACACAGTCACATAGCATGGGGTCAGTCATATTCCTACATCTCATAGCCAGTGGAGTTTTGGAAAAGACTATAATTTCTTGCATACAGTCAGTATACATTACTATACTGAGACCTTCCTATGTCTGGTTTAGGTGTGGGTGGTCTCCAAGGCGATGGTGATATCATGAGACGTGACAACTTGGAGGAATTCCAGAGATTTGTATTTGAAAATACTGATGGTAAAGGTGTCCATTTTGTGATGGGTGATGGGGTAAGCAATCATTCAAGTTTATATGCTACATATATAAGTAATAAAATCTAGAAACACATAGATTTTGATACAATAATAGAGCAAATAAATGTACTCATCCAATGTTCTAAAATGTCTCTTTAGTGGAACTCTTGCAGGGCCAAAAAAAAAGGAAACAGACATGTATGACAACTTGAAAGCTAGACATTGAGCCTAGATACAACAGTATAGGGTCTTAGGTTTGATGTAAAAAGTAGTGTCTGACTAAAAATTCTCTAAAGAGTTTAAATCAACAAATAATAGCAACAACCATGAAGATGGTCTAACACCGGATCCATGTATGTTTACAGCCATTTTTGTACTTATTATTTTGTGTTCAATATTTGTAATTGTGTTGCCAAAAGGTAAGATGTACTCAGTAACATTTATTCTCACTACTATGTGTTTTCTTTCAAGGGGTTTTCTGTTGAAGGCCAGGAAAATATTCAAGAGATACTTTCAAAGCAGTTAACACTATGTCAGTTTTTATGTGCATTGAATGTCCTCAGAGAAGGTAGGTACACCCGTCCTTTGTTCACATGAACTATTACTCATCTAGACTATATTTGATTTTGGCCACTTGAGGGCGCTAGAGTATTGGTTCTGATCAGCCCTTGTTCAGTGAGTCCTTCATAAATTAACACCAGCCAACCATTGTAACGAAGTGTATCAATACAGAAGTTGGCTATGCATAAATAAGGTTAAAGATATCACTATTTTTGTATTAATTACTTTTTCAGAAAATTACCAATGAGAGGCACACTCGTATATATCCATGTTGTGTGATTGCTTTTTTGTGAAATTCTTCTATGTTCACACGATAATTTAATTGTCAACAAATAAATATTTGGTCCAGAACTGAAACCAACCTTGTTGATACTTGACAGAATACCAAGAAGTTTTTAATGTGGTTTTATAGCAAAACTGATGTGGTTCAAATATCTCATAACAATGACATTCAGTTCATGTATTTTAAGAGTGACATTATCCAATGTATTTCTTACAGGTGGAAACTTCGTCTGTAAAACTTTTGATCTATTTACACCCTTCAGTGTTGGTTTGATATATCTATGTTACAGAGTATTTGACAAGGTGTGTTTGTTTAAACCAGTTACCAGCAGACCAGCCAATTCAGAAAGGTAAGTTTAGACATATCTACATCTAGTATTTGACTGGACATTTGTTTAAAAACGTTTCTGCTAATTTCCATAATTCCACACTGTATTTTGATTTCTCTTTCCGCTTTTCTGGAATTTTCCATGAACCTTAAAAGTTGTCACATCCAGTTTGAACAGGCTTTATAGTATATAAAAAATGACAACTGATATTGACAACATTGATGTTGTTGAGAATTTATAGTTACCATGGTTACTACATAATAATATATGTACAAATGTTTTGCCTCACTATCAGTACGTAGCCTCGATCCTACTAGGTTGCTTGTGACCTCTTGAACTGCTACATGGTAGTTCTACAGAATCGGAATCAGGCTTCCACTTTTTCGTTAGTCTCGTTTAATTTATTAACTTGACATGAAAATCAAGTTGATCATGGCATATGTTGTTTTCCTTCAGGTATGTTGTTTGCCAAGGCCTAAGAGCAGGCTGGCATGGGGTACGGGATTATTTGTTTGCCATCAATGACAGACTGTGTGAACTGAAAAACACCGACATGGATATACTTGAAGTGGTGCCTATGAGTGTGATGAAAGAAGATGTTGACTTCTTTGAATACATCAAAAATTCACATGAGAGGTAAGAAATCCATTCCCTAAATTCCAAACATATCAACAACGTCATCACACAGACATACGATACATACTTGGTACATGTAATGTGTTTTCAAATTTGTAAGATAGTATGTCTGTCCTATTTCAGTCTTGCTATTGTACAGACCAGGGCACTGAAGAAGATTCAAGCCTTTGCCCAGAATACTACCCTGTTTGATCCAAACCAAGCAGATATGAGGAAAGAGTGCCTAAGACTGTGGGGTGTAAGTATATGTCTAGCACAGAACGATGTCTTGTACAGCACTAATAGTAATGAAATAATACAGTTATGTTTCAAAGTTAGATATGAAAACCAAAATCCCAAACTGTTAGGGTATATTTTTAAATATCATTGGTAACTTATTGAGTATCATGTCAATATTTGCACATGAAGGTCAAATTGAAATTAAAGGAACTTTTCTTTGAACAGAATATTACGCTTCTTTAGCACACAGATATTTTATTACATAAATATAATAATTGTAATAATATTCCAATTGTCCATCCAGTGTGTCTTTCAATAACAGTCTGTTTACTTCCTTGATTTGAGACTGCTACAACAACTAATTTAAAGTTGCACTAAAAAAATACGTAACTATTGATATTATTTTAGACATTTGAAAGATTCTCAGTTTAGAAGTGAAATGACATAGCACTCACTTTGACCATTTAGTTGTCTATAATTCATATATTGTGGGAATTCTGTTTACCAATGACCAGTTATGTTTTTATCTCATTGACCACCAGTTCGTTACCATCAAACTGATGTAAAAAGACGTACAGTTATGCAGCATAATACTGTTTTTTCATCAAAACCCAGACATCTAACAAAATCGCAAAAAAAAAAAAAAAAAAAAAAAAAAAAATTGTATTTGATTGTGATAATGGCACTTTATGTACGTATTGGCTATGAAGGGAGAATCTTTTGTCAGGTGTTTTTGTTTTTACTGATTTTGTATTCAGTACATATCGACCTACTGTGCTATGGTTGAAAGTTTGAATAGTTTTGCTAAACACATGTATATATTACAATACATGTAATGTATATTGTTAGAAAATTTCACTAAGGCTTATTTCCACTTTAAATACTTTGCTGGAAAACAAAAACATACAAATATGTAGTGATTAAAATGGCTTCTTGTACATGAACACAATTATACCAGCCTGTAATAACTAAAACTTTGTCTTTGAGCTGAAGACTGTTAAATTGCAAAATTTCTAGTAGCGAAAATATCTAGGTTTACTCTATATATGTATGTTTTGTTTGATAACAGATACCAGGAAATACACGATCAGCACCAAAGATTCCGGACCCAATGCAGAAATTTAGAGATCTTATTGATGTAAGTTAATTCTGTTCTATAATTGAAGGCATTTAATTTAGGTGGAAATCATTCACAGGTTCATTTGTCTACCTAGTTGTCAAAAGATAGAGCATATAATCATTACAATATATTAATTCTTGAAATTGTGAATGAAATGTATCTGTATCATTAGAAAAGACAACTTGTTAGAGACCTAATCCAGTGTGTTCAAGTTTGCAGTCTAAATTGTATCAATACACTATCCAAGGCATGCACAAAAGTTGTACCCCTAGTGGATGTTGGTGAACATGCACCTGTTTGTCAAAAAAAAAACCACACCAAAAAAACCAACACATTTCACTTGTGTGACTGTGTATCACATTACATATATCTAGTATTCTGTGATGGAGATGTATTGTAGTGTTGCTGTAGTGAGTCATTAGAGGTTTGACTGTGATCAATAGTACTGGTATTTCCATAGCAATGATGCCAACTTATTAATATGTATTAGTACTTAAATAGCAAAGTCCATCTTATTATGTCATGCTATGGGATGGAAACAAGAGGACTTGATAAGTTGAATTCAAGACTTGTACTAATCATGGTAATAGTTGTTCTCTTGCCATGCTAATAGTGATATATCTATATCATCATTGTTTTTAGTTATCATCTTGACATTCAAGTAGTGTATGATCAGGAAGAGTCACATTTGTTCTTTTACTAGCCATAATACATGTATTTATTGCAGGAAAGCAACTTTGATTATTTCCATACCAGGGCCGTCGACCTGGACAGGGAGAACCTAGAACAGACCATCAAAAGTGTCTATGACTTCAGATGTATGATCTCCAGTGGTGAAAGAGTTTTTATTTTGAGTCTTGGGGTAAGTAGTCATTTATAATAATAAATGTTATTACTTGTTTGTGTATGTGTATAAGTGTTAAAATTGTGGGTTTGACGAGACTTGTGAGGTGATCTGCTTGTAGATATACCTATAATATATATACCTGGAAAGTCAAATTTGCATATATGCCATGAAAATAATGACCAAGACGAAGTGAGGTCATTAT
Source organism: Glandiceps talaboti (assembly GCF_964340395.1). Lineage (NCBI taxonomy): Eukaryota > Metazoa > Hemichordata > Enteropneusta > Spengelidae > Glandiceps > Glandiceps talaboti. The sequence goes on from NC_135550.1 coordinate 17,091,017, forward strand.
TTGCAGTATATGTGCAAATTTCATGTCTCTAGTAGTTTTACCTACAGACAGATCTCCGAGAAGGTCTTATCATGATAATATACTAAGCTTGAAAAAATGGGACAGAAAATTGTGTTATGATATTACAAGTAAGTCATGATATGTAAACAGTTTCAAAGAATGTTCCCGTTGCAGCAAATACATCTTTAATAGGATTTCTTAACATATACTTGTAAAAACAATGTTACATATCCAGGTTGACCAATTTGTCATCTTTTTTTTTTTAATCAGAGGAGTCACGTTTACAAATGGGATGGTAAAAGTAGCAGTAAATGGAGGAAGTTGATTGATAGTATTAGGTTAGAACTGCCAAAAGATACACTCTTTGAAGCTGAGATTGTACAGGAATTGAAAGGAGAGGTACAGTCATTGCCCAATTATCTTCTATCTCTGACAAAGTCAAGTTACTTTTTTTACTTTTGAAACATTAGAGGCAGATGTCAGTTAAATTTGTTGAGTTTATTCTCAGTTTGTGAAGAAGATTGTCAATATCGACTGTATTTTAGACATTGATGTTAACATCATTGAGAATTGCATTTATTGAATGAGAAGAAGAAAAAGCAAATAATCGTAGCTAGCTTATATTTAAATGTGAACGCAGCTGTTTTTGTGACGCTTTTCTCTTTTATGTGTGTCAGTGTGTTTACTACTGCTTATAGGTACTATTTTACCTTCAAGTGCTCTTTACATTGTATGTTATTCTGCAGGGCAAAGGTCAAAGGAAGATTGAGAGTGTTCATATACTGGATGTCATGTGGCTTGGGGGGATAGATCTTAGGAATGAACACTATAATGTAAGGTGAGTTGAAATATGAACACTATAAATGTAAGGCGAGTTGAAATATGAACACTGTAATGTAAGGTGAGTTGAAATATGAACACTAATGTAAGGTGAGTTGAAATATGAACACTATAATGTAAGGTGAGTTAAAATATGAACACTATAAAATAATGTAAGGTGAGTTGAAATATGAACACTATAATGTGAGGTGAGTTGAAATATGAACATTAATGTAAGGGGAGTTGAAATATGAACACTGTAATCTAAAATGAATTGCCATGTCAGATATGAACACTATAATGTAAGGTATGACATGTGAACTCTATCATATTAGGTGAGTTGACACATATACACTATACTGTTAAGTAATCTAATTTATTTATCAAAGTTTTGGTCATCTCCTCATACCAATGTAAGGTTCATAGCAAGAGAAGGTCATCTTAAAGGGAATACCACTCTGGGAAAGGGAATATTTCTGATTCCATACTGCCTATACCCTAACATTGTTAAACAGCTCTCATGAATATTCAGTGTGCGACTTGAATACGTTATTTCTGCTGACTCCCATAGCAAAGATAGCCTATAAAGGCACAAGATCAACTTGATGTTTCTCTGAAATCACAAGTAATTGTAGGTGATGTAAAAATCATGAAATGACTCTCCAGGACCCATACTTCATGAAAATGACTTCATTTCCTGAAGTGGTGTTCACGTTTAATTTGTATAAACCATGATTATTTTCACAGGATGAGTAAGGCTGACATGTTTGTCAAAGCAGTGTTTAAACCAAGTAAACCAGACATAGCACCACTAAGGACAAAACAAGTCTATAAAATGGAGGAATTGGAGCAGGTCTTTCAACAGTAAGTGTCTTTAAAGTCACTACAGTAGTTATTCTGTTTACCATAGTACAATTTTCAGTTGCTTCTGATTAACACATTCTTGTTTAAAGTTGCTTGGGGCCTAATACCAGCTATACATCATGTCGTGAATTACATTTATTGATTCATATTTTGTGTTATACGTTGTTGTTGTTAACATTGTTGCCCTTTCTAATGAACTCATTATATATTCATACGTCATACATAATCAACCAATCAGCACACAGCCCGACGATAAGGCAGACGATCAAATCAAAATTTCTTGTGTGATGTAAGTTTCAGTTACAAGTTGGAACGCGCGTGCATATATAAGAACAGAGTTCCCAGTGTATACTACTACTTGCTTGTATTGTCATTTCTATTACTGCTGTTTTCCGAACCCCTTTTCTATTGTGAGTCATCCACACATTATGACACATATCTCATACCACAAAGAAGACCAAAGCAGACAATCAAACCCATGAACTTTGCTGACTACCAACATAGCAACCGTGTGGAAAAGTACATGACAAATAACTCTAGCTGCTTTCAAATACCGCACTCAAATACAGAAATTTAGAGGAACTCATATTTCCCAAGAGCAATCACAGACTGGAAGAAACTAGAGAATAATTTGGTCACATCTGGATTGGTGGATATCTTTAAGGCATCCATGCAGTGTGACTAACTGTTTCGCCCTCCTCTTCTGTTGATTACTAACCAGTATTGGTTTCTTCAACGTATTGATTCTGATTCTGATTCTGACTTTGTGAATCACCTTGCTCACCATACATTGACACTTAGTGAGATATAACCACACCCATGTACTATGATAACCTGACAACCAAGCTTGTAGAGTCACAGACAAGTAAGAAATGTGTTAGAGTCAATCTCTTTTCTTGTACTTATTTGACAGACTTGAGGTGAAGAGAGTGAAGGGATCAGGACAAATGCCAAGGCTGTGTTACGTTGGCAAAGGAAGTAGATGTCTGATACCAACTGGTGTGTATTTCATGAAAACTACTCAAGGTATGGAAACATCGCACTTTGCTGGTTTTGAAAATAATTTCAATGTGTGTCATGTAATATGAGATTATGGAAGGAGTAAAGGAGTTTTTACAGGAGTTTTTGTGTGCTCTTGGTACCCCAATCTACAATTGAGGGAAGTTTCTGTGTGCTCTTGGTACCCCAAAACTATAATCAAGAGAAGATATTCAAAAAGGATAGACATGACGTGTCACCACCCTCAATTTCACATGATTTATTTCAAAGGATAGGTTTAAATATTAAAATGAGATAATTGTCATTATTTCATTCCAATCAGTTTGCTGGCTGTGTTAACTATGCATGTATGCACATGTTAAAATCTCATATTTATTAACATTTATCTTATCAGAGCCATGGACAGTGGCACTCAGCAAGTCACAAAACAAGAAATATTTTTTTAACACTGCCACCAGGGAATCCTTATTTGAAATACCCAAGTCTTCAATAGCGTCTTTCAAGTAAGTAAAGTTGTATGTACAAATCATGTACTGTATATATGCACTAACAAATGATCAAGTCTCTAGCTCAAATGATAAAGCAGTGGAAACTGAGCTTTCTGCTAAGGGACCGGACAGAATTTACGGCAGGGGGGGGGCCTGGGGAGAAATTATCTCTGACTTGGTTTTTTTCCTGGCCCCCCCATCCACTGTGACCAAAATTTCACAGCCCCCCCTTTCAAAAGTATAAAAATTTCATGGCCCCCCCCCAAAAAAAAAAAAAAGAAAAGAAAAAAAAAGTGCACAATATCCTGCCCCCTACAATAACTAAAAAGAGTACAATTTTTTTTGTTACTGTAGTACAACTGTAATATTTCTTTTGGTACTACTATTATGTTACTATTTCAGCCCAAACAACTTAGTAGTTGTAGAGGAAGTTTTTTAGAAAACAAAACAAAATAAAACATTTTGATCATACATGTAATCTTACACATGTGGTATACTATAATCTTGTTTATTTCCCAACTAGACACCACTTAATACCAAGGCATTTGATGTGGTGGTTTTAACTGTCATTCACTGATATATACACAAAAACACAGACACAGAGTAAACACACATTCACATGCTTGATTTGTGAAAAACTGTAGCGGGGACATTTGTGGGGAGTATCTAAGGACATCACATCACCTACATAGTGTATTCAAATATCTATTTATACTCATAACACAATAACTATCTAATGTCAGACATTTGTGATGTCATGAAGTGCTAGCAAACTAAGGATTTTATGCACACTGAGGTCTGACAAATATAGCTTTCACTTTCCTACACCAAATGCATTACCAATACACATGTAAATGTAAGATATTTGTGACTTCATGAAAGGGCAAAGAAATTCAGAATGTTGTGGAATACTTAGATGTAATCAATATGCTTTCAGTTCCAAAACCATACATATTTAAACCTATAGTGTCAGGCATTTATGACTTCATGATGGGGACAGCAAATTCAGAATTGTATTGAATACACTGTACAGTGATCAGATGAGTATTACTCACAGTTTTCTAAACCATTCACATTAAGCTTGAAGTGCAGTGTCAATGATGAATAGCCTTTTTGCAATACAATCCCTTTATTCATAATCTTGAATTTATATAAAGGCAAGTTTCCATGATCCAGCCAGTCTACCTGATCTAGTTTGAACAATAAGGGAGCCATCCTGGTCTTTTTGATGGCTAGACTCATTTGATTCGCTGTCACTCTCACTGTCACTGTCACTAGTACTCGATGTATCGGTGTCACTATCACTACGAATTTCTTCTAAAACAATATCTCCTTCTTCACTGTCACACAGTTCCTCTTCACTTTCATCACCTGTGTTATTTTCAATCACTGACTTCTGTTGCTCTCTTGAAGTTCTTACATATATATATACACATATGTATCCTTGATGGTAATTACACACTGAACCTGTTTCCACAGTGCTAAAATGTATGTATGTATGTATGTATGTATGTATGCATGCATGCATATTCTATTCTTGGTGCATTTCTGTATTCATCATTGTATGTATGTATGTATGTATGTATGTATGTATGTATGTATGTATGTATACATATGTGTGTGTGTAAGTGTGTGTGTGAACAACTTTGAGTATATAAGAGTAATTCAGGGTGTATCAAATTAATCTTGAGTAGTGTGTTTATGCTTCACTAAATAGGTATATACAAACGTACACACTTCCATTTTAATACATAAATGAAAGTGTAGACATTCAATATTAAAGGCGATATCAAGTGCTATCTCATGCAATGCTAAATTTTCTAACATATTAATTTTTTTCAATGACAAAATATTTCGTGCCCCCCCCCCTTTCAAACCATGAGAAGTTTCATGGCCCCCCCTTCAAGCCTCCCATTTTTTTCATGGCCCCCCCAATTTCTCCCCAGGCCCCCCCTCTGCCGTAAATTCTGTCCGGTCCCTAACCAAGATAGACACCAACTAAAACTTTTGTTGCAATATGTTGATATAAGATATTGAATGGATGTGACATTGGTTTAATGGTACTCACAGTAGGGTGGCATTTCTGATCACTTCCATGACCCTGCAGTGTACATTTTTGGGGGCTGCCAGTGTTTACAGTATCTTGATTTACTGGATGATAAACTAAGAGTGTCATTGAGTTTGACACAACTGAACAATGCATGTTTTAACCACTGCAGGCACTTCAGTTTCCTTTGCACCAACACTAAACCCGGGGGAGATTTCACAATTATTCTCATAGTCATAAAGAGATTTCTAACTTTACATAGGCCCCTCGCAAATGGTGCAGTGATATGTTAAGTTTACCTGTTTTATTCATTGCAAAGTGGGAATGATGCGTGTTACACTGAATGTGTAATATGAATATAAGGAAACTGTATTGCAAAGTCTTATTTTCTCCATTTATTTCCCCCATTGTATGTTTTACCCTATCAAATCATTCTATTGAAAGGTATCTTATTCTTTGTCAGATTTTGTAGACAAAACAGATACCACTGGGCATGGGTCGATGGTGTCAAAATTCATCCTGTTCATCCAGGAAATACTGATCCAAAGAAGATTTCCAGAGACAACATGCTTGAATTCATTCACAAGTTTGTTCCAAGATGAAATCAGTTGGAAGGAACACCCCCACAGAGACACCAGTACTGATAGATAGTTTTGAGCATAGACCCTCCACCAAACTATGTTTTGAGGTACTACATCAGATGCAAAAAGACAACTGTACATGGTACATTATGTCAATTATTGAATCACAACTAGTGCACAGTAGAACTTACTTCTGGTAGTATAATTTCTTGCCAGTCAGAGACAAGTACTTTCAGTAATGGTTTGACACTAAACTAGTATATTGTTTACTTAGTAAAACTAAATATAGTTATGCATGACAGGGAAAATGTGAGAACGTTTAGTGAATCTGCAGTAGAGCAGTGAGCAACACAGACCAAAAGGTTTATAGCAACATACACATTTTAACCAAACAAGGAAATCATAATTTATGTCAACCATTTATTTCATAACAGTAAAAACTGCACTTTGTGTGTAGATTTTGAGAAAAATTAGTCACAATTTTATTTTTTATTTCATTGTTATCATAACCAAGTTTTAAACAAACAAACTTTTTCAGACTTAAAATCAGAATAACATACTCAAATAAACTATATACAATACTGTGCACTACACAAAAATATTATGGTCTCAACGCTAAAAATGATCACAAGTACAAGTTGTTCAAGTTCATTATTTGAAGGCAGTGAGAATTGAAGTCAATAAAAAAAATACATAAATGTACAGAATTGCCAGCTATTACCAAATTTGATACTGCAAGTTATTTATTTTGTTAGGTCAAGTATACACTTTGTTTGTTGATAGTTTGTTAATAACTTAATATTATGCTGATTTTCAACCAATCAGAAGTGAGATTAATATAATGTGACATCCACCTGATCATGGCGGTTGTCAATAGAAAGAAGCCAACCCTTCAACACCTTGCGTTGTTTGTGAAGCTTATTGAGTTTAAGCATGAATAAAGATATCTATAATCTACTCAGATGTTACATGTTATACCAAATGTTACTCAGCCATGGAGGTAGCATTACCGTATACAGCCATGCTCCAGCCTCTATATTAACAAGTTTAATGTTTAGGAAAGGTTTACATATCTGTTGTGAACACATTTTGAAAAATGGCTACTTGACAGTTTCCTCGCCCAGTGTGTGCACATTCTGAAAACCAGCTAGCAGACAGTGCCCTCGTCTTGCCTTTATATGATGAGGATGAGAAATGAATTGTATTTAGATTTTACAGTATATCGTTGCGAGTAGAAAATGGATTACACACATGGCAGTGGTGTATATACAATGTAATGGACATAATATAGTCTTGCTTGTGAGTCTCAAAAATGTAATTTGCATTCATTTCTGTTGTTGGAGTCAAATAAATATAATTGCATGTTATAATTTCATATCACTGTTGATTTGAAATGTTTGCCTTTTGAAGGCTTGAGTTCTAAAAATAGAAAAGGGACACGTTTAGTTTTTAAATTACAGATGAACCATTTTGACATTTTGCCATCAAATTATTTTGAAGCCTTTTTTTTATTTGCATTATCAAGATACACTGTACTCTTTATCTTTATGACAAAGACATTGCAAAGAAATAAATTAAAAAGTTTATTTACAAGACATTAAAAATCTTTGTATTGATTGTTGTGTGGTGTGCTAAGTAACTAAAAGCAATGTAGTAAACTAGAATCACATTTCATGTATAGACTTGTCACCACTTGAATCAATTCAAAACTGATTCAAACTTAAATTGTCCCAACAAGAAAACTGAGCAATGGATTTGGAATTGATTCACTTTTGCTTCTGTGTCGGTTTTGAACTGATTTACTTTGAATTGGTTCAAAACCAACCCCTGAGGTCGTTTTGAACCTTTTCAGCTAAACAGTTCAAAGCGGTTTTATTGCATGTGGGAACAGGAGAACTCACTTGATTCAATTTTGAACCAATTCAATATTCCATTTATTACCTACATCACATTTGTACCCATTTCATTTTTTGGCCATTATTTCCAGGAGGCTTGTAGCAAAGGAATAATTCCATGAAATATAAAGGAGTTATTGTCACTTTTATGCATTTTTAGAGACGATAATCATACACAAAATCTTCAAGAAATCATAATTTTGACATTATCTACAAAAGTAGATGTACATTCACCAACTTCATACAAGCACCAAATGCATACACACTATTAAACTCTTCACCTAACGGCAAATGTTCCAAACCAGTAAGCAGACAGAGCCATGTCACTGTGTCACTATGTCAAGCTTACTTTTTTGTTTGAAAGCTAGGTGTTAGGTTTACGAGAGTGAGACAAGGACAGTATCTGGGCTAACATCCATTGTACACAACTGCTGCAAACTGAATGATTTTTGAGTTTTTACGAAGTTGTGAACACTTCACTATTTGGGTGGTAAAACAAAGGAATTTAGTGTTTTTGTCAAACTCCATGTTATCTGTGTCTTGTTTCATGTAAAAAACACACTTCTGAGCCTTTATCAAACAACTGTATAATTTCTTGTGTTAGGGAGAGTGTCCACTGAGCAGTGAATTTCATAGAAACCTAGAACACCCAAGCTCAGTCCAAATGAGTTTAACATTGAAAACAAATCTTCTGGTACAAAATTGGACATGATTAGCTTTAAAGGGATTGGTATTTATCAAAATATAAATTGGTTGTCTCCTGTGTGAACTTTATTGGACCAACACAGTATTACTATTAGATGAGTTGGTGCTAACAACCAAACCCCATTGTGTGCATTGGAATCACACACAGACGGTATCTCTATTGAAACTGCTCTTTTGAAATCTTTGATTTTAGCCGAGTGAGGTTCGGTACGATCGGTTCTTTTGATCTTGCTGGCCATTTCTGCAGGCTAGTGATCAGACTGCACATGTCAAGTTTGTTGGGATGTTATGTAGATGTATTCACTAATATATCACCACACTTGTTTTGGTCTAGGTGGGAGATAGGTGGCATGAGTTAACCAAATAAAACACAACCGCTTGTGTTCAAGCTGGGATGTAGATGTGTTCACCAAATAAAACACCACTCCTGTGTTCGAGCTGGGATGTAGATGTGTTCAGAAATAAAACATCACTCCTGTGTTCAAGCTGGGATGTAGATGTGTTCAGAAATAAAACATCACTCCTGTGTTCGAGCTGGGATGTAGATGTGTTCAGAAATAAAACATCACTCTTGTGTTCAAGCTGGGATGTAGATGTGTTCACTTGTGTTCTGTGTATGGTAACTAGTCCATGTCTTCAATTTCATAATCATCATAGTTGTCAAGACCTGTACAAACAGAGTACATGTAATAATAAAGATCAAATCAATAAACATCCTAATACTAAAATAATCAGTGCAGCTGAAAACACTGCAAGCAAGAGTGCAAATACCCCTGAGTAATTACACTTGTGGTATGGGGTTCTGTTTGTATTACATACGTTTATCTGAAATGGCAAATTTCCATAAAAATCATAAATATCATACAGCGCAATCATGCGATTTTGTGTGTAATGAAAGATTCCTTCCTTCTTTGCATGCAGGTATGCAATAATGTTTTCGGTACTGCACAGCAGTGAAAATACCACTAGTATGCGATTGCACCAGTGCAAGTAATATGTGGTACATATGTGATAATGACTGGACATACCTGCATGTGCCATTAACTGTACAGCACTGACTGGACCCTCCTCTTCTTCATAATAGTCTGCATGCATTTCATCATCTTCCTCTATTACATTTGTGTCATCAAACACTACTGGACCACTCTCCACAATGACCTCAACATCCTCCTGTGACACTGGTGTAGGTTGTGATTCTAAACGTGCCACTTTGGCAGCCGATGCCTAGAAAGGAAACATTCATAATACTAGTTGAATGGTTAGGTTGGCCAGCTTGGACTCTTTCAAATTGCAGGTTCAAGCCTTACTCCTGCTATTCTTTTCTGAAAGGGCTAAAGTCCTTGCGCAAGATTTGAACAATGACTGTGTTCTAGTCAACTCATCTGGTAGAATGCAGTTTGCAATGTGATGGATTTCAACATGTGTTCATGGAGAGGCTAGATTTGATTATCACTTCCCTGGGGAGTTGATGACGTATCAATAAAGGGCTGTTGTTTCATCAGAGTATATGTCAGTGGTAATAATTACAAAATACTTTGAGACCAGTGTGTAAGAAAATATTATGTTACATGACATTACTTATCGAAGTATTTTGAAAGAAAAGAAATGTTTACCTTCAGTTAGCAAATAAATACCACAACAGAATGGAACTACAACATACCTAGACAGCTGTTCATATACTTGGCACTAATATATATACATGTATGGCAAAAAATGGTAATTTTGTTTTGTAAACTCAAATGTAACAGCTGGCAAAATATGTGATCAAACACAGCAGTTGTGAGTACGAGTATGAGTAATTCTTGTAATTATATCAATGAGGCAATGACATTTGGCTGTAAAATTTAAATAACTTATAGGGTTTGACCTTTCACCCTGTAAAATTGAAATCATTTGACTGATCACCAAGGCAACCAAACTTACCGTGGTTTGATGTGATGTTTTCCGTTTTGCCTGGCCTAGCTGTGGTTGTACCCTCTTGATACTGCCACCAAGCACTGATTTAGTCCTACTTGAAGTGAATGGTAATGGTGATGAAAGGGTTTCCACAATCTGTTGTACAACGACTGGTTCATCTTTTTGTACTTTATTCACCACATCACCTTCCCTGTTCAAGTCTCGTAACACATCATAATTAATTTTACTCGATATTTTCTTTTCTTGTAACATCTTTTCAATGGCTTCACCAGCAGTGTTGGCTTGGATTGGTGGCTTCTTCTTGTATTTTCTTTTCTGAAAATATATATACATAATACCTTTTATTAATGTTTTTCTTATGTTCTGTCAAGGAACATACAAGGTGACATTATAAGACCTTGTCACTACAGGTCAAAGGTGAATACTGTCAGAACCATTATCTCACAAGTACTTTCTGTCGTAGTGAAGAAATATATTGGAGAATAATATAATTATTTCACAGCAAGCTTGATTTAAGGGAAAATGGTGAAAATGACATTTTGACTCATAAGTTGAGTAAATCAGAACCCACAATGACATAGAATTATGCATGCTGTTGTGACAGAACGACCAGTGTATAAATACCATATTTCCTGTGCATGGTGTAATAAGTTTCTATAACTGAACTGAAATTTTGAAAAACTTCTCCCTCTCACTACTGTTGCTAGTAACATAAATAAATCCTTATGCCTGACAACAAATCTCTGTCTCATGTAAGTATAAATTTGATAGTGAATAGAAATTGATACTTGACTCCATTTTTTATAATAGTAACAGTGAAGTTACCTTATTGGAATCTGTCAGTTGATTCTATTAGGAGGTCACCTGACCAAACGGCATACCATCATTATGTTGATGACATCTGAGTGATTTGGACGAAAGCTATGTAGTCGCTTCAAAAACCAGATTCCAATAAAGTAACTTTACTATTACTAACTATAAATTTGATGTGTCAACTTTAACTATTCAGCCTGACATCTGTGTTGTTTCAAGAGATGTCCCACTAGAATGGTAATGATGACTAGTTTTTGTGACGAGTGTTACATACCTTTTTTGCTTCAGGTTTTATAATACCCAACTCCCTATCTCTTTTCTCTTTTTCTTCTTTTTCTGTTTAAGTAAAAGATAGCATTTTACTTCTCAGCTCCCTTATGCATACATTGCAAATAAGAGGGAGGCAATCTTTAGGCAGTGAGTGAATGAGTGGGTGTGCATATGTATGGGTGTGTGTGTGTGTGCACATGTGTGTGTGCACATGTGTGCGTGTGCATGTGTGTGTGTGTGCATCCAACAAATGATATATTATACATTTCATTCATTCATTTGCCAATGATGTGTGATCTTTTTGTTCAGTCCTTATTTTAGCTCTTCTGTGTGTTTCTCATAGTTTTTTAAAAGTGAAGAGAGTCTTTTAATCTCATCTGTAAGTTGTACCTTACATTGCTTTCGATGGGAAAATAATTTCATACATCCAATATTGATTATCCAGTGATACTAATCTAATCTAATCTAATCTAATCTAATCTAATCTAACCTATTCGAAAAAAATTATAACGTGCCAGACTCCAGAACCATAGTACTGTTCAAAGGTGCCAATAAGGGTCAATGCACGCAAAATGTTTTTTGAACATATGTGTCTTTAGTTTGTTCTTGAAAGTGTTCAGATTTGATGATTGCTGTATGTATAAATTAATGGCAAAGAATTCCACAGTCTAAGTGTGCAGTTTGAAAATACATGGCTACTGCATGTCACAAATTGTGCTGAAAGTAGGTGTTCTCTTAGTAGCTGAATGAAGGGAATGTGATACTCATGTATGACTTGACAATGATGAAAAACTCTTGATCAGAAACAAGTATGCTACAGATCAGATTTACTACCTACTCCCTGTAAATAACCTGATTGTACACTAACTCACCTTGTTGTTGTTTCAAGTACTCAGCATTTTCCTTCGTCCAAATTTCAGTCTTTACTTGCACTTCATCTTCACTCAAAATGAACTGTTGATGGAAAGCAGATATTGGCTGTGTTACAAGTACATGTTTTTATCCTTCAGATGTAATTACTAGTTTTTGATTTCATTGACTTCTCCTACACCAATAATGATGCCAAACCTGTTTTGATACTTCGTATTTCACCCTATCCCAACCAAAATCCCAACCTCATCAATATATTTGACCTGATCCAATGCACACTCACTTCTACACCAATTAGTGACACCAAACCTCCTTGATATTTCCTATTTCACCCATCCCACAATGTCGTAAATCACGGACCTCTTTACAGCACCATTCCAGTAGTTCCATATTTCATTGCTTCAGCTGAAATATGTGTTCTGGCTTGTAAGAATGACATTCCACTGATATATTTGACCTGACCCAATCCCCATCCATCCCTACACCAAACATATTTTGATACTAACCATTTCCAATTCTACATCATCAATACCAGTCAAATCCAATTCACCATCATCTTCTTCCACAACTAAAATGAGATGTGATTATTAAGTATCAGTTATCATATCGTAGACTGTATAATGTGTATTGTCTATCCTGTCATAACTCTTCTAGTTTGTTGATACATCAAGTTGAGTATCAAAGTTATCATGCTATATCTGTCAATCATATTGAATCACAGTGCAATGCCAGCCACTCATGATTGCATAATTGTATTATGACCAGTATAAGCCAGCCAAAGCTGTTCACTGCTTGATTTCATTTCATTTCAGACGGCTAGAAAATTGAAGCACGCTCCATACATTTCATTACATACAAACCTGAATAAAATTACTTTTGCCGGGATGTGGGAACCTCTGTGACAGAGATGAGATATCCGGCTGGTAATAACCATAGTTGTTTGTATTATACTTTGAGGAATGAACCCCTGATTGAAACAAGGAACCCCAGGGATCTCAGCTAGATGTTACTACTCTACCACCATTACCAAACATATTGCCAAGAGTAGGCATGTATAATATCAATGTCACATGGTACAACTGATTTATGGCCACTTTATGTGTACATAACATACTAGGGGGATTTGAAATTCATTTATGAATGTAAGTTATTACATAAAGAGGCCATGAAACTTATCTTATCAAAGGATGAAATGTAGCACAAATGTCTGTACATCCAATAGATGTGCTAAGTGTTATCAATCCAATTCATTTGTTTACTTTCATTGTTTGTTTTGACAGTTGAACATTACACATCTAAACAGAACCATAGCAGACAAAACTTTATGTATAGATAAGAAAATACATAAACACCAGTTGTCACTTACCTTTCTCTTCTGGGACCCTGAGGCACTCCTCAATTGTTTCTTTGAGTCCAAGACTTAATGCTGATGGTCTAGGACCAGCAAAGTAATTAGTTTCTAATGATCCACTAATTAGTAAATCTAACGATGGGTCATCAATTTGACCTTTGCTACTTCCTTGGCTGCCGTGCTCCAAAATAACCGACTCGTTATCTGTTAAAGTTTCTGAAACAACAGACTTATTTCCTGAGATGTTTTCCGACATGGATTTGTTTTCTGTAGTATTGTCTGAGACTTGTTCATTTCCTAAATCAGCTGTTCTATTTTGAGTATCATGTTCATCATTTGTGATACATTTTGAAGGACTCTCATGAGCAAGAGTTTGCTGGACCTCATTGTTATCACAAACTTCTGACTTTGTGCCAAGACTTTCTTCTACTATTTGTTTGTCAACAGACTCCAATGTGTCGTCCATGTCAAGGTTGTCCTCTGACACTGTTGAGACATCAGAGATATCTGAAATATACAGCAATGTGTTAATTAAAATTAGCTGTGACTGTATTTCTAATATCAGAAATATACAGAGCAATGCACCAATTACGACACTGGTACTCCAGCCTTCAGTTTACTAAGATAGATGCAAACTAAATCTACTGGTCTTCAATGTGGTAAATTCTTCTGTTGTGCGATTGTAATCACCCTGTGATCAACATAGTATAAACACTGGAAGTCCCAAAACAGCACTGCATGTTCATGGAACTCTAATTAAACTAGTTTTCAGAGATGTCTCTCTACAGAGACTATAAATTAAACCAACATCCATTCAATAGCTTATCACTGTTGTATCAACATGTTGTGACAATAGTTTTAGTTTGTGTCTATCTTAGAAAACCGAAGGCTCAACTACCAGGGTAATAAAATGAGTTCTGACTATGTTTCTAATATCTGTAATATAGAACAATCATACCAATGAAATTAGTGAAGTGAAAATTTAGTATTTCACAGATACATGTAAATCAGCATCAAAGTATCATTAGCACAACTGCTAGGATCTGATTTGATATGGCACAACTGCTATGATCTGATTTGATATGACACAACTGCTAGGATCTGATTTGATATGACACAACTGCTAGGATCTGATTTGATATAGCACAACTGCTATGATCTGATTTGATATAGCACAACTGCTATGATCTGATTTGATATGACACAACTGCTATGATCTGATTTGATATGGCACAACAGCTATGATCTGATTTGATATGACACAACTGCTAGGATCTGATTTGATATGACACAACTGCTATGATCTGATTTGATATGACACAACTGCTAGGATCTGATTTGATATAGCACAACTGCTATGATCTGATTTGATATGGCACAACTGCTATGATCTGATTTGATATGTCAATGACAGGGTTACATGAACATATACTCACTTTTTGATTTCTTCTGTAGAGCTTTTTCTATTTCCATTTGCACTGATGTCAATTCCTCTTGAATTTCTGGTAGCTTATTGATTTCTTCAATCTGTTTGTGAGAGATGAATAAATTGCTGTTAAAGACAAGTCTGATATGATCTTAGCTGTATTTTTGTATGTTTAAGATGCCCAGTAAAATCATTTTCAGCAACCCTGTATCATGCAACCTCTCTCAAATAAGCACTCTGGAAAGTGGCAAATCTGGCTTCAAAGTGGCCTGCTGTACAGTGGAGTGAGGCATTCTGGGAAACAAACAGAGCTAGGAGCTCCTCATCTCTTTAAATCCTTACCTAAACAATACTGAGGCTATTTTAGAGAGGTCACATAATACATAAACTAGAGAAAATGACTTTACAAGTCTAGATCCAACTATATATACAATACCTAGTACCTGAGCTAACTTAGCTTTACATTGCAAATGCTGGTGGATCTTGCTCCCATACCTACCTGGGCTAGCTTAGCTTTTCTCCTGGACATTGTAAATGCTGGTGGATCTTGCTCCTCTTCCAAGTCAATCTTTTGAAATTCATCAATGGTCAATTGACTGGATGGGGTTTCTTCAAACTCAGTTAATCTGTTCACAAAGAAAAGGAAAGATTATCAGTATGAGGAGATACTTTTGTGTCTTTTTGGTCTTCCTTGAAATATTAAAACAAAAGTGGAGGATTTTTGATAAGTTAGTGGAGCTTTAACTAAATATGGAGTAAAAAATCTGAAATAAAAAAGTCTGGGTGATATGAAAGTAGTGATTGTTTACCTTTTCCTTAGTGTTGCATCACACACTTTGACAACACGAATGATTTCTTTCTGTGTTCTACTGAAATCATGAAGACGAGCTGCAACCAGCAATGCTGTCAAAAAACAATTTGTAATAAATACTTGTACATTATCACACATTATGATGGTAATAAAACTACTTTCATTGGACAATGTCTACCTAAGCAAGGTATGGTAAAAATGTCTGGATGATAATGGCAAACTGATTAAAATCTGAATGATCAAGGAGAATGGCTCAGCCCAAGAAACCAAACCAATGGCCCATCCCGACTTTTAGGATATGTGCAAAGAGAAGGGCCAGTTTGTATTGTTCATCATATTCATCTACTTAACTGTGTTGTACTTTTCACTCTCTATGTAATTAGGCACAGTTTATACATTCGGCAGTTGCCTTCTCTAAAAGTGTTTATTATCTACCAAAAGATTTAACATTCAATTCTGAAAGATTTAAAATACATTATGACCTGAAGGTCTATATCCTGTATGTGTTCAATTTCTTACCTACACCACAGAGACCTGAAGGTCTATATCCTGTATGTGTTCAATTTCTTTCCTGCACCACAGAGACCTGAAGGTCTATGTCCTGTATGTGTTCAATTTCTTACCTGCACCACAGAGACCTGAAGGTCTACGTCCTGTATGTGTTCAATTTCTTACCTGCACCACAGAGACCTGAAGGTCTACGTCCTGTATGTGTTCAATTTCTTACCTGCACCACAGAGACCTGAAGGTCTATATCCTGTATGTGTTCAATTTCTTACCTGCACCACAGAGACCTGAAGGTCTAAGTCCTGTATGTGTTCAATTTCTTACCTGCACCACAGAGACCTGAAGGTCTAAGTCCTGTATGTGTTCAATTTCTTACCTGCACCACAGAGACCTGAAGGTCTAAGTCCTGTATGTGTTCAATTTCTTACCTGCACCACAGAGACCTGAAGGTCTATATCCTGTATGTGTTCAATTTCTTATCTGCACCACAGAGACCTGAAGGTCTACGTCCTGTATGTGTTCAATTTCTTACCTGCACCACAGAGACCTGAAGGTCTACATCCTGTATGTGTTCAATTTCTTACCTGCACCACAGAGACCTGAAGGTCTATATCCTGTATGTGTTCAATTTCTTACCTGCACCACAGAGACCTGAAGGTCTACGTCCTGTATGCATCCAATCCCTCTTCATCCTTGATACGAGTCGCAATGCTGTCATTGATACTTCATGTGTCTTTTCACTGAATTCCAATTTGTGAGCAAAACGTGGAATATACAGACATGGATCTAGATCAAAATATAGACACAATATTATATTATAAATTTTTTAGTAACTGCAAAATTTTTTGTATTGCTGATACTTCTAACATTGATTGTGTATTAAATTAGCCATTCTGCAGGAATCACGGCAATATAATTATTTACTTGGTCAGATGACAATCTCCAGACATAAGGCCAACAGACATTGACTGTTTACAAATTATGAAGACAAACATAAATAAAAATGCAGACTTTTAATAAACTTTGCATAAAATATGGAAATTTTACAATCAATTGGGAAAATATACCATAAAATCTACAATATTCTGAATAGTAGTGATGCTTCAGACTACTGCTAAATATTTTAGGCATTTTTTTGTTATGTTTTGTTTTCAGGAAAAGTGCACACACAAACACACACCTATTTGTCATAGGGCACTCTGACTTCAGATATTATGATAAAAAAGTATCATTTCTGTGATTAAAAGATTTTTTCTGAAATTATTGTACAATTTATTTTCTTCTGTAATTTGTAAACTGAGCTTTTTAGTTGTAAATGTCAAAGGGTATATTTAATATTTATTTTGTCTAGTTGCTATGTACACTTTACATTCTCAGTGTAGGCAAGTTTTGGCTTGATAAGGTGACATGGCAGTCATGTTTGTTTTTACTGAATTACTTTATTGTTATTTTATTTGTACATTGTTATGCAAATCGTACTTTGTTATCCTTCCCTCAATTTATGATCATTATGTGACTGACAGCTCAAACTGAGCTAGCTCACAAACAAGCACATCAAAGTATGTGCGTTATTCACCGCTGACTTGACTGTCAATCATCAATACCGATTAGCATCATGGGTAACGTGAATTTATTAAAGATGGCGACCGTTCGTCTGTGAAGTTGAGACTCTGGTACGTGTGAAAACAACAAACTGGGGTTTCTTTTGATTTTGCGTTGAAACTTCTACATGCATATTTATTTAGACATCCAGTACAGCCTCAATATGGTAAGAGCGGTGTATCCGGAATATATGACATAAATTTGTTGAAGATTTCCGATACGCCTGGGAAATTTGGGGTCTCGACGACTCTCCGGTCTCCGTCCATCATAAACATCTGTCGAATCCCCGAGCAGCAGGAAATTGTTGTGGTCAGAACAGCGTCCTTGCCACAATCGTGTCCTGTGTTAATCAGTTCCAGTTGATAACAATTTCCGTTACTGTGTGTCTACTACGGGCGTCGCTGACCATTTATAGGCAATCACCATGATCAGTAAGTGAGCGCTGTGTGAATCCCTCAGCCTAGCCTTTTCAATAACAACATTGTCAACAATGGATTACAGTCATTCCGATTTCAAGCAAGTTGTCGTACCCAGTGACAACAACGACGACAAACGTGTTTGCATGATGACAGACACGCAGGTTACACCACCAGTGACGGTAAGCGAGAACTGGCAGGCAAATAAAGCAACAGTTCGGGAGAGAAATGCCTACATGCTCCAGAACGAGCTAATGAGTGACGTTCATTTTCTAGTTGGACCGAAGAATTTGTGTCAGCGAGTCCCAGCTCATAAATACGTCCTAGCTACAGGAAGTTCTGTCTTCTATGCTATGTTCTACGGCGACTTGGCAGAAAACAGGGCAGATATTGAAATACCAGACGTTGAGGCACAAGCATTTATCAATTTACTCAAGTAGGTACAACATGGACGTCCCACATCCATATGGCAAATGAAATGCACTTTATATGGTTGGTTGATTGAGTACATAATTCAACAACTATTTTGTGAACGACAAACTAGTCTACGTAAATTTCATATGATCACTTATTTTTAGTTTTCCTTTCATTTTGTCTTTCAACCTTTTCTTTCTCTACTTTTGCGTTAGAAATTGCATATCTTGTTTTTTTTTACTTTGTCGAAAAATTGCCCTTTGTTTTAGCGATACAATGTAGCTAAAGGTAAAGAACAAGTGTACATGTACTGTTTCACTTTGTCCAGAGTGAGTTACTTTTGACATTTCTATATATGTTCAGTTGACATGCTCACCAAAGATTAAATAATATCAATGTAATGATAGCTTGACTTCAACAATCTAAAATATGCGAGACTCCAGAGTAAATGCTTGTCACGCTATTGTTGCAGATTCATGTTCATGCATTTACAAATATTACTGACTTTCTTCATATCAGTGGAATTCAATTTGTGGGCATAAAACTAAGGTTAAAAATTGTGCAATATTCACTACATCTAAAGTCAAACTAGATTCTTGATAATTATTCTTGACAACATAACTGTCATTCTGGCACACACACCCCCCCCCCCCCCCCCCCCAGAAAAAAAAAAAAAAAAAAAAAATTAAAAGTACCATGGTGTCACTAGATGTGCAAGGCAATCTAAAGTTACATCACATAGTATGTACGACAGGGTAATTATTTCAAAGGGGATATCTGGCATGCAGCCACTAACAGAACTCTGCAAGGGTTCATGACACACTCCTGTGGTAGTTAAAACGGCACAGCTGTTAACAGACTTTCTGTGAACCCTTCCTAATTCTGTATACTGAAATATTTTATGTCCATGCAAACATTTTGTTTTCCATTACTGACATTTTCCTCTCTTTATTTCATCTGTAGGTATTTATACTGTGACGAGATAGACTTAACCGCAGACACTGTTTTGAGTACTCTGTATGCGGCCAAGAAGTACATAGTTCCACATCTGGCTAGAGCCTGTGTGGGATTCTTAGAGACCAGTCTCAGTGCCAGGAATGCCTGCATATTTCTCAGTCAAAGCAGACTGTTTGAAGAACCTGAACTGACGCAGCGTTGTTGGGAAGTCATTGATGCTCAAGCAGAGGAAGCATTGAAATCTGATGGATTCTGTGATATTGATCACACAACTCTGGAGTCTGTACTGTGTAGGGAAACACTGAATGCTAAGGAGAGTGTAATTTTTGAAGCTGCTGCTAGGTGGGCAGAGGTAGAATGTAAGAGGCAAGATTTGAAACCTACCCCTGAAAATAAGCGCAAAGTGCTAGGCAGGTCTTTGTATGTGGTACGGGTTCCTGCCATGCCAATTGAAGAATTTGCCAACAACGTGGCCACATCTGGTCTACTAACATTGAAGGAAACCACTGATATCTTTCTACATTACACAGCTAGACACAAACCTAAACTAGACTTCTGTTCCAAGCCACGTGTAGGTCTGAAACCAAGACGTGTGCATCGCTTTCAGTCATCTGCATATCGCAGCAATCAGTGGCGCTATCGTGGCCGTACTGACAGTATACAGTTTGCTGTTGACAAGCGTATTTTCATTGCAGGGTATGGGTTATATGGGTCTAGCTCGGGAGCTTATGAATACAAGGTACACATAGAATTAAAGCGTGCTGGCAAAATTCTTGGGCAGAGACACACCCAGTTTTTCTCTGACGGATCCAGTAATACTTTCCCAGTGCTTTTTGAGCACCCAATTCAAATTGAACAGGATACATATTACACTGCTAGTGTCATACTAGAGGGAACTGAACTCAGTTACTTTGGTCAAGAGGGTCTGACTGAAGTGTCCTGCAATGATGTTACATTTCAATTTCAGTGTTCCACAGAGAGCACCAATGGTACTGGCGTACAGGGTGGACAGATACCAGAAATGATCTTTTATGCTTGAAGCCATAAATGTGCAAATACAAATAGTATACATTAATATTTTAAGTCTACAACAAGAAAATACTGGTGGTTATAATTTGCATTTTCTGTGGACAATTTATTTCTTGGTAGTCAAAGCCAGTGAAATTCAGTAGTTAAAACTTGAAGACTTGTTTCACATAACTCCTGTACAGTGTACAGTCTAAAATATTACTTTACTGGCAGTACATACAAATATTTATGACATTTAATTGGTTAACAATTAGTGGATTGTGAGCATTTGTTATTAATTGGACACTGATGATATAAACAATGGTAGCAAGGGCCATTACTTTAAATTTTATAGAACTGTGGCCAAACTTTTCACTGATGTACATGTAGCTACATCAATGATGGTGCTACTGTTGTCTTGTTGTTACATGAAAATACTAGTTTCTAAGCAGGGTGTTCAATACTTAGATCATGTTCATAAAAAAACAACAGGTGCTTGAGAACATCAGTTTGATGGTAAAAAATTGCTTCAGAGTACATCAATCTTATATCTTACAGAGTTTGTGATGTGGTTCAGTTTAATACAATATAAAAATGTATATATTATATTGACTTAATCATTTTGCCCATACATTCTTTTGTAGTATGGAAAGGTGAGTGAAACACCAGACTTTAAAGTCATTTTGTAAATTCCTCCACCCCCAGTAAATAAAAACACTTGCAGGAACAAGACTTTGAGCACATGGATTTGTAATATGCGAAGTGGCAATATTAATCCAATGAGATATTTTAACAATCCTTGCATTATTTTACTAAACCATCAGGCTCATCTTTTGAATGCTTGCCATATTTTTAGTGGTAAAGATTTCTAGTTATTGAGATATTCTTGTGTAAAAAATGAATAACTTTACCATGTACTCTCTAGATTATTGTTTTGTCATATTGTGCAATGATGGCTGTTATTTTTAACAATATCTTAGATTTGTCAGTGCTATAAATAATTTATTTCCAAATACTATCTCTTTATCCCCTTGTAATTATACATGTATCAATAGTCTTGTATTTGTGGTAACACACCATTTTACAATGTTCATTAGGGTATTATGACATACACAGAGTCAGGGTTCATCTCAGATAATTCACTCAGGATAGCCTAGGTGTTAAGTAGTAAGACCTCAGATGTGGCTGCGTTCAGAAGGTTATCAAACAAAAGTCAAAAGATGACAGTACATCTACTCACAGTTCCTATGGAGTGCACTGCACCCCCCCCCTCCCAACTATCGACATATGATCACTTTTAACAGTTAGCAAAATTTGCACTAGTATCAAGTAGCTAAACTAGGTGTTAATTTTCAAGACAATAATTATGTACATTAAATTTTGTTGTTTATATTAAACATGATATACTGTATAACTAAGACTGTATGAATGGTTGTCCATTGGCTCTTTACTTTCTCACTTGGTATTAAGACTCTATTCACTAAACATCTGTGAGCAGTTGTGTCATTCTATGGTCTTAGCAACACCACAATACACTACTCACAGTCATGATAAGAAGTGACAATACACTGATCTTTCTATCAGAGTTGGTTATTTTTAGACATGCTGGAAGGTAACCCTAAATAAATAACAAATTGTGATATTCAATTTGTCTGGTGAGAAATTTTGGCATTTCAAAACAGGATAAGGAAGTGCATTTTACATAACTTTTTGTATGAAAGCAGATTGTAGAAAGATTATGATAAACATACATATAACAAAATGATTAGTCTTGCTTGCCTGACTAGTGACTACATGTTTTCCTAGTTGTAAGGTACATGAGGTTCCTGAGTGACTACACTGTGTGTGAGATGTGATGTCAGTCATGTAGTCTGTCCGCAAACAGGTATGTAACCTATGCTCATTTAACATGTAAAGTAAAGCTTTGTGAATGTAGTATAGAAAGCATACTTGTTCTACAATAACTAGAGATTCTCAACAGAGAAACTCTTCCAAATGACAGTAACAACACTTGTGAATCAATCACTCCTATACTTCACATCACATAGAGGGCGCTAGTCATGAGTTGGAGTGAAACAAAGGTGAGGTTGATTTCATCTTAGCTGCATTTGTTATGCTTGCGTACCCAGTAAAATCATTTCACAAATCCACAATTGCTATGATGCCCAGCCCAAGTGTAAAGCAGGTCTTTTCATAGTACAATTGCCAATTTTTACAGCTCCATTTGAGAAAGTCCATGTGATGCAAGGTTTCCTATGAATGTGAAGCGCAGCTATGGTGAAATCAGCCTTACTTAAGTCCCTATGTAAGTTTACAGTTACTACAATTTTGTATATGCTAATGTGAAGTGTGTATTGACAAATAGATCATATAGGACATGAACACATAATAATATTATGGTACTGTACCTATAGCTGGTAGGTTGATGTGGAGCTCTGTTGACAATTTGAGGTAAGTTTTACCCAGGACATAAACATTCACCTAAAATAATGAAAATGGTAGAAATTTGTCATTGTTGCTACAGTGAATACTCATGAACCACAAGGGCCTCAAATAAAGAAGCAAGAATTGTGATTAACTTGTGTCTATCTCTGCCACCTGATTTTTTTTTGCTTAATTTTCTGTTCATGCAGTATGCTTGTTTTTAACAGCTAATTAGATAGGCAGACAATTTTTATTTATAAAAAATGTCATAGAAATTTACAGATATAAAATAATTCATTTGATCATTGAGATGGTGGTGAACTATGGAAACAAGGAAGGAGAACTATGCTGACATTTGTTGACAAGGAAACACGGCATGTTAATAAACAACACGGAAAGAACTCAACATGGAACATGGAAAGAAATCCATTATCTACCCTTTGAGTGTATTGTACAGTTGACTTTCAGACCTTCTTTTGACCACAGACTAGTATGACAGGTGTCATTTTTGAATAAATTTACATTAAATTATAAGCATGCCATTCAACTACTGTAGTACTACTGTACTGTGTTCCTAATTGCCACACTACCTCTTCCAACAACAGAGATTGATATTTCTATCAGCTTGCAAAGCAAACTAAGATATTCAAGAGATATAAAATTCTTGTTTGGAGTAAATAGTTTTTTCACATGCCTCCAGGAATGCCTGGTCGTATGTCACATAGAGGTCATAAAAGTGGCAAATTGAAATGCACGCAATTGTCCAAAGTAAAATTCCAGTGATTTTTGACTACATATTGATCAATTATAATAATATCCAACCTGAAGTAGATCACTGAAGTCCAGTAACATATCTACAAATGCTGTTTTAAGGAGAAACTCACTATGATATCATACGTTGATGCACATTCCAACCGTTGGTGGCGCTTTACTACAACCAATGACAGGAAAGCATTAACAAGTTTACTTGTCATGTTTGTAACAAGTTCTGTTTGTTACTGCTAGCCTGTTGTTGGTTGTATATAATTCCATCACTGGACTAGTGAGACAATTCTACTATACATGAATACATATATCTCAAGACGCAATGATGTCATTTAGTTTACATTTCATAAAGGTGTTTTACTGCCATGATGTAGTTCTTCACATTTTTTACTTAAAACAACTAATGATGACACTGTCTTTCATTTCTCATATCACAGACTTTCACTGGTATTTTTGTTCTCACTGTGGCAGTATTGAATTGGTACACTATACAGCACCACCAACAATTGTTGAGCATCGATGGACAGTACCCAAACTAATAATAATATAGGATACTACTGTAGAAACCATGCTTTCACCCTACTAAGATAGACAAACTAAAACTAATATTGTTGCTCAATGTTCTAGATTACATAAATAGATGGTAGCGGTGCCCTGGTTGTACAGATATAATCACCTGGTAATCAAGATAGTGTAAGTCCCCAAAATGTACACTGTATGATTATTGACTTCATCAGAAATGCTACCCTACTGTGAGTATATTTAAACAAATGTCCATTCCATAGTTTACTAGTATATCAACATGTCACAACAATAGTTTTAGTTTATGTCTATCTTCGTCAGCTGAAAGCTTGGTATCCACTGTCGTGTGTCACCCCCCTTATATAATAACATTGATGTAGCTCTCTATACCGAACAATACAAATGCTAACTAAATGTAACAGAAATGTGCTTGCTCTCTCATTTATCCCTATGGACAAGCACATGCAGATGTCAAGATAAAGACATAGCCATCAGTAGGAGCAAACACTTGGGGCATCAAAATAAAAACAAAATCTATAAACAGCTGATTACGGCTGACAAATCAAAGACGAATGGTAGCATGTATATGTAAAAAGATACGAGGTGTGCCTTCAGTTCTGCACACTAAATACAGACATGCTGCAACTACATGGTTGGTCTTTCTACCCCTTGTCAATCGTTTGGAGACAGCCATCTTGAAGAAGTTATAAGCTGTATCTATACAGTGTTGGTTTAATTTTAGCTGTGCACCTAGTGCCTGGATCTTTCTTTTACCTACAGGATAAACATAACAACATAACGTAATCAGTGCCAGTAAGGTATACATCAGGTATTTTTGCAAGTGACTGTGATATGATTTGTGGCACTCATGAAAGTACAACAGAAAACATAGTAAGCTTGAGTGTACGCACATACCCTGCGTAATCACACTCAATCATACCCATTTGCAAAAACATAACTTCGTTCATGCGAGTCTGAGTATGAGGATTGCAAGGATGCTCATTTGCATACATGTACACATTATAGAAATCATTAGATTTGGGAACATATTGATTTGACATAATTTGCCTGTTATTGTTGTGTTGTCACAATCAATACTTGGCATTGTAATAGATCATCTTGAAGTTGAAGTCTTGTCCATCTGTGAATCTATCTTAAAGAACATTAAGAAATCCTCCCTACCAAAGTTTCATGGTATAATGGTGGATTAACTTATCACTAATAATACTGTGTAAAATAAACTTGAGTTTTCTATCATTCACTTTAATACACAGTCACACTGTGTGTAGAAGCCTGCATGCTGTAAAGATGTCAGCAAGGATTCATCTGTAATAATTTGTGAATTATACATGTATTTCATACTTACCATTTTGGAGTGTCACTGCTCTGGATTCTTTACCAAAGCCATGATGGAAACTGCTACCCAAAGAGTGGGCTTTACCACCTACAGAGAACACAAGCATGAAAGCAAATCATTATAGTGATTTTTTAAACAGTATTTTACACTAAGCATTGGCCAAGGGCCATATAGCCAGCTACTTCCCTATCTATGACTACTTTTTCCAAGTTATAAATATTTACAGAATGTTAACATTTATATTGCTGAAAGGTGACTACATTGTATTTCAAAGCCGAGTAAAGACTTCAAGTGTAGGGTCATGACCTCTACTATCACACTATCTGGGTGAGGGATATTTACCTTCTGCTGACACATATTGTCCAATCACTGAAGCCCCTCCAAGAGCATTTTCTGTAAAGTTGACTTCTGATACGATGATATTGTCTTCTAACACCGACCCACATCCAACACAGACGGCATTTCCACGAGCTTGATCAATATCAATTTCACTTCCCCCACAATTGGGACAAGCGGTCTTCGACATCGTTAATTTCTTACCGGTGAAACCGATGAAGTGTCTCTTAGTGAGATAGCGAAGATCAAGAGAAAACGATGGGTAACGTTAGTCGTTACTCAGATGATACAATCCATGTACAACAATACGGCCGGGTGATGGTAATATTATTAGTATCAAAACATGAAACAATCTGTTCATGAACACCTTTGTATTATGGAATCTGTAACCACAATAGTTTGTGCATTAAATAAGTCAAATTATATTAGGCTTACATGCTAGCTTTATCTCCAATACAAGCCATATAAACCGATATACATTTAGGAGGCAGGTTGTTGCACAAGCAAGAATCATCAATGAAATCGATGATGGAGTACACGCATGCGCTTAATGTTTTGACCTTCGACCCTTAACCCGGTACCCTCAGATTGCAGAGACACGACGAGTGTGAAGCTACCAACGTATCTGCCCTGCATGCAAAGCCTAGCCGACTGCTCTCTGTTTCTATACCTTATCAGACGGAGTATTAGACTAAGGAATGAAGAAGAAAATATTGCAAGTAATCACAGTAACATGTAGTAAGGATTTCACCATTTGATATCTGGTTGGGGTGCCGGAGGATTTTTAGAAAACATCCAAAAGTGAAAAAAACTTGATAGCTGACCAACTCAGAACTTCTTAGACTCGATCCACTCAGACTTTGAACGACCAACTTCATGTGAATATTATTAATATTGCGCAAGTCAATGAACTGTACACTCCCATGTAAAATTGCATATGTTGATAAGAAATGTTCTTATATTATGAAATGTTCCTATGTTGATACAAATGTTTCTAAGAATACTTTCTTAAAGGGTGTACTTTCGCGGTAGACGTTCGTCGACAATATTTATTCAACATCGCAAACTACAAAGGCATGTGAACAGTACAGTTCTGTCAGTTTTTTTCTGTCACGTGCTTCAAGATTACTGGAGTTATAACTTAATATACTAGTACCCAAGTTGAGAGTGCCAAGCATTTATTTCCCCCCTCTGTTCGACGTGTAAATGGCATCCTAGTTTGTTTTCAACATTGACATTGCAGGTACTATGGGGGCGCCAATGATCGTCCCAGTATACATGTATTAGTGTGAACATGATAAATAGCTATCGATACTGTAAATATGAATTTGTTTTCAAGGAAACTACCTACAAATGTCGAAGGTTTGCGCTAACTGTCAAATCAAATTTCGGGTGACTGCCATCAAATCAAATTACGGGTGACCCTAAAACGACTGACAATCCAAATGACAGAAAACGGATGACAGCATTACTAAGAATAGTAACTAAACCTTTTTCATAACGATGAAATATTTTTACATGCAATGGTATGGCAAGCAATATTTCAAGATACCGTGAGAATCTTTTCTCAGTTTGTTCAGGTTTCTATAAGCTAAAATTCATGAATTTTTATTACCTTAACATATTAAGATAGCACCACTGAGAAAACACACTTAATAGTCCTTGAATTTCAAAAAAAACATCAAGGAAGGGCTTGATTTGGCCGAAAAAATATAATTTGTTTGCATATCTGAAGAGTTGTCTTCAGTATCACTGTGACGTTCTACCGAACGGATATGGAATTTTTATCAAGGTAAACACACACACACACACACACACACACACACACACACACACACACACACACACACACACACACATACACACACACACACATGCATTTAATATATATACACACTTTGGTTGGGTGATGTCTGATGAAATTTATCGATATTATACATGTCACTTACTTTATTATGATGATGCATATGTGTGTGGGTGGGGGGGGGGTATGTCCCCTCCCGCGATATGTGGGTGTTTTTAAAATTACGGTAACACCAAGGAGACATTTTAAAACACCAACGTGATAATATGACAGCATACACGAATACTGATTTTGTTGTTATCCTTGGAGAAAGAATTTAGTAGGATTGCTTTCCACAGTTTTCCCTCCCTCAATTGTTCTCTTGATACCCCCCCCCCCCCCGATTGAAAATTGTCGGCAAATTAACTCTACGCACAATCTGCTATCCATGCCTCATATCATGTATGGAATATGCATAAATCTAGATTAGAATTTAGGCCTCCATTATAGACATTGGAGA